>NC_133206.1:33792023-33817023 GCF_958299795.1 Porites lutea
GCAGTAAAACCCCATTTAGACGGACACCGGAGGGGGCCATAGAAAGTGTCCGTATCCCGGGGGGGGGGGGGTACTGCCATATATGGGCTATATAGGTATGTGCCGCTGTGAAGGGTATGGTTTCCAAACAGTTCACTCTAGGGTAGGGTATATAAATCAGAGCGTTTGGGTCTAGAATAGGGTATCATTTTTCAGGAAACTGATCAGTTGGTTGAAGATTTTATCTAGACTAGGGAAACAGCTACTCTAGGATAGGGGGGGATTTGGGGAGTTTACTCTAGTATAGTAGCAAAATTCAGCTGAACTAGCTCTGGCATAGGTTAAGGGTTCCAGGGTCCCAGTGGCACATCCCCACCCAGAAATTCCTAAAGTACCCCCCGCCCTGGGGTCCGTATTAAGTGGGTGTCCGTATTAAACGGGTTGATTTTAGAGAAAGTGTAAGGGCTTTCTTTCCCCAGGGACAAAGCAAACTGTCTGTGTTTTGCAGGTGTCCGTTAAAGGGGGGTTAGTGTACTTAGTTACCCTCCTGCAGCCTAGAAATGTGCGGTACGACTGACGTCACAGGTGGTTCAATAGGCGAAGTTCTAGGCGCGGTTACTAATAGGAACTTTTAAGGTATGACAGTGTTTTCTGGCCCGGCCCAAGATCTTCCACTTAGGAAAGTTGGACTCTACTTATACCTACTTTAAAAGAGACTGTTACGTGATACAAGGTTTTCTTGTTAATTGACTGATCCCTTTACTTGGGATTACAGTGTTCAATTCTAAGGGGTTTTAATCGAGGCGCTCATGCGTTTAGACTACTAGCAGCCTGGTTAGCCTGTGCTTGCAGCACGGGGCGGGTGGCAGTCCGAAGTGTCCCAGAATCCAATTTTGGAAGGAAGGACCAAGGCACAGAATCCTAATAAAGGATCTAACCAGCTATAAATTAAATTGAGCCACAGAAAGAAGCAAGGCTGATTTTACAGTCGGGAATATATATATTTTTTGTTACCAGAATTTCGAAAGGCACTTCCTTCTCCAGGGTCTTGCATACAAAAACTAACCAGCTTGCATATCAGAACAGACTAGGGATTTTAACGTGTGCCGTTGAAAAATTTTAGTGGGGCTTAACTGTGTTCAGCTGTGTGTTTTTCAACGGTAACTGTCAGTTTAATTCTAATCATTCACCAACAATCAATTAATTTTTGCCTAATATTGCTCTAAAACGTTTCTATAAAGAAGTCTGGCATGGTTCCAAATTAGCTGTCATCTACTTTTCTCTTTGTTTAGAAACACTTTACTTTATTCATTTACCCATACAAAGCGTATTTAAGGAAATGTTTGTTTCTTTAAAGCCCAATGGTTTGCTTGAGGCTTTTTTTTTTTCTAATACGATCACTACCCCCGAGAGTCGACAACGTGGTTCGATCGTTGCTAATCAGTATTCGATAGTTAACACTCCCGGGATTTGTGGTAACAAATTTACATGTGCTTGCGTTTATTTACCGAGCGGTATTAGGACACTAAAGGATGCAGAAGGCGAACCCGTCGGTTTTTTCTCCGACGATTGTATCGAATGAAGACCCATTTCTTTTTATTGATGAAGCCGCGGAGAAGCCAGCTGCTAAGATTAAGGATAGTTACAGTGGCTATGAGGTTGGTTACCAAAACAATGTGTTGATGAATTCTTACATGTTGATTCATTTAATACTGCGGCTTTCTTGGTTTACGTAGCGAAATATTAATAGTTTTTAGGCATCCAGACATCAAGTATTTACTTGTATCAAATAACGACAATCTTTTTCTCTATGTCTTTTATTAGAGTGACACCTCAGAAAGCGATGAGGACGAAATCGAACATCAGTCGGCTGCCGGCTTTTACCCGATTCACCCTGGTTAGGAAAATTTAAGTCTTTAATAATTTGACTAAAAGTTTACATAACCTATCATATATGCCAAGCTGTTTTCAATACGAACACCTGATTGACTGATTTCCATTTTTATTTCAATTTGCTGCGAAACACGAGACGATTCGACTTCAAACCGGAATCAAGTCGTTACCGGAAATATCGTCATTGTTTTGAGGGGCCTCTTCGGAAATATTCTCCGGAATTTTCTTTGGGACTGCCTGGCTGACAGACTTGCAGAGCACTTCTCATCTTGCCAGAGTCAAACGACGTTAAAAATTTAAACCGTGTATATTTTTCTGCACTTTGCAGGTCAATCGTACTTTTAAAATATGCAAAATGCGTCATTGAATGAATGTCAATGTTTAATCTGACGGAAATTGACGTCAAAATTCTGCCGAGTGCCGTTTGATTCAACCGGCCGCCATATTGAAAAGGTCTGGGTTGCTTTCCGTCTGTAACTTTTTGGCGAGCTTGACCTCCTTTATGGGATAAACTCGGAAATGAGTGTACGAAAGAACGAGGAGAAAGGTATTTTAGTTTTTTATTGTTGTTTTGAAATCCTTTGGGAATTCAATTCCGGAACGATAGTGCTCAACGCCTATACTACGCGGAACGGTGATCATCGACAGGTTGAATTATCTAGAGTGATGGCAGACTTGTTAAAGTCAATTTAACAACGCTTGCTTTTTCGATTTTGCGTTAACCTTGAATAAAAAATCAGAACGGTCCTTCGACTTGTTTTTAAAAATTTCTATTGTTTTTGGGCAAGGACCTTGAGCAGACTGCTTCATCAAATTAAAATGCACATAAACCAGATAAACTTTTAGTGAATAAGCTGAATGATTATTTCGTTGATAGCTAAGTTTTTGCTTTTTTGCCTGGTACCTGTGTAATGAATATTTTTTAACTTACATTTTACGTTAAAACAAATCACTTAAAGAAATATGCGATCACTAATGCATTTACTTTTTGTAGACCTAAATTAGAAACGCCGGTTCTTCAGCAATGTTTACATTAGATGCTGATTTTGCAATCCCAGCTTGTAATTAACATAAAAGCGTTTGTCTCGTCTGATTTGTTGTTTTTCCCGGCCCTAACAAAAATAAACATGAGTTTGTGGTCATTCTATTTACAGCTATGTTAAACCTGAATCGTTGTTGCGCTTTAAAAATATTGAAATCTCTTCCGGAGCGTTCCTGTGTGATTTGCATACGGCAAGCGAAGTTTGGACTCTTTAAAACAAAAAATAAATATATTTCGATATTGTTTAGAACGAAGTTTCATTTTGCTTTGTGGGTTCCAGAGAAACAAGTATTGGCTTATTTGCATTCCAAATTGCTAATAACTTGTCTGCAAGTTCTGTCTTAGAAGGAGATGAATTATTTGTGAGATGCGAGATTCCGTATTTTTTAAACATCCCGTGGACACCTTGGGTGGTTTTGAATCGTTTTTGGGCATGGAGATTTCTAAGGTTCTGTAGCGACGTATCTTACCATATTCCAAAGTGAACTATGTCAGGTAACGGACATTCGGAGCCCAAGGAAGATATTGGGGAAGGAAAACGTGTTAAGTGTACCCCCAAACGAAAAAAATTCCGTTCTTTTTCCTTAGGTAAGTCATGTCTCGCAGTTCTGTCGAAATCGACATCTTGTATCCAATTCTGTCAGCTTAAGCTTTTTTTTTTTTTTTTTTTAAGTATTTCCCTTGATCTTGGAATATTTGCTTGAAAGTCAGATGTTCTCTGTATGATACAAAATAATTAGGACTTTGTTTGGCAGGGTCTGCTTGTTATTTTTTGACAAGCTATATAAATTCAGTTTATAAAAATTTTTAAAGGAATAGAACATGATAAGCTTATACACGTTGGCACACTTCCATGCCAGGTGCCATTTCTCTTTAGTATCAATCCAGAAATTTAACTTGATTTTAATCCAGTAATTTGGTCACCTCAATCTCTTATTTTTTGTGAGCTTCTGTGCATATAGTTAGTCTATATTTAACAACAGTCTTCAATGAAACTCATCCCACAGGGACATTTGAAGTTAAAAATATACATAACTACTGCAGTATTTTAAAGAGAAAGACATGTGATAATGTCTTATTGAAATGAAGTTGGTGTCTCAACAGAGCTATATAAGTGGCATATCAGTAGAGATGTGTGTGTTGAGGGAATATTTAGTTCATATCATCTATCTTTAATAACCTGGAAACAGTTTGCCTCCAGGATTTGGAAACTGAAAAAATGTTGTGAAAACATTTTTATGAGCACAATAATGTATTGTATTAGATCAAATATTATCCTGGTTAAAATGTGTAAGATTTTGTTGCAATTGACATGCTTAAATTATTCTATTCACTGATAAATCCATTTTATTGTTTGGCTGTGATTATGTAAGGCAGGTAGTTTTGTGCAGATCCATTTGATTCACTACAACACTGGCATCCTGCTGGTTTAATAACCACATAAGGTGCTAAAATTTGCATTGAAACAAGCTCATGATAAAATCGTGAGGCGTACCAAACTTTAATTTTAATTTGCCTTTCATTTTCTTCTCAACCAATCTCCCTATGTTTGTTGTAATGTTACACACCTCGGCAACATTTGTACCGAACAATTTTGTTTGTCATCCTTTTATAATGTTGTTTTGCCACTATCAGAGTTAAGTGACTTCACTCTCCCCGTAACAGTTACCCTAGAGACAGCCAGTATTTCATTGTGAGTCTGTAATTTAGAGGGTGTTTTCAGAAGCTAGTGAAAATATGCCAACCGAATGCTAAAGTTGCAGGCAATGTTTTATCAAGTTGTTCTCAAGGAAAAGTAGCTTGCATGTGTTAATTATTAATGCCCACAGAAGCCTATGTAAGACTCTTGGCACCTTAAGTGCCTGTCAGATGTCAAAAGTGACTGTCAGATGTCAAAACCGTGAACAGTTTCTAACAAAAAATGGGGTCGTTTCTTTAAAAATAGGGTTAAATTACAGGTGTGATCGACTTAATTTGATGATGTTGTTAGCCAGCTGTGTGGGAGCTGCAGAAACAGTGCCCTCTCACGGTTCCCACAGGAAAAGCTTTAACATGTTGCAACTGTCATGTTGTGCTTTTAGTGGCAGAGGGATGGGGTTAGTTAATGTCCTAGTTAAGAAATAATCCCAGTTGTTTCTTGCTTCCAAAGGTTATCTCTAGGTTAGGAGTAGCTATGCACTAAAGCTGGTAAACAGTGTGTACTTCCCAAAATAATAAACCACTGCATCACCCAGTCGGCTGCCTGATGAACCCCCACTATACGTGCCCACATAATTTATTTTATGAGCAAGGGTTTGAGACAAGACTTACCGGTTTTCATCCTAATCCAAGAAGACGAGACAGTCCAACCCATTCGCAGATGTCATTACAAAGCCAGCACTTTTTCTGCAGTTATTTAGAGATCCCTAGTGTTGGTCTGGTCGGGGTTTGAACTAGTGGTCTCCTGCGTAGACCAGGGCTTATTCAATTGAGCTAGTCAGACAGCAGCACTTGAGACTGGTTGGAGTAACCTCTTTGTAATAAGCCCTGCTGAAGACCTCTGAAAAATTAGATATTTTAAAATTATGTTACATTTTCTTTACAGCTGATACTGCCCTTCTTCTAGGAAATTTGTCACGCAAGTCCAACAATGAAGATGAGGGTCGAAACTCTCCAAAAGGTAAGAACTTTTATTAAGCGATTTCTTTATAGAAACTCACAGTAACCAGTTTATCGTAACCATTGCTAATACAAGTATTTAATTTTTGGTGGTCTTCCCAGGTCCCCCCTGCACTTCTGTTCCAGCCAAGGCAGGAAATATTATTTTAGAAAGTCCAATTTAAAAAATTATTCAAGGTGGGGGTGAAGGAAGTAGGTATGCTTCCAAACCCCCTTAAAGGATTTTGTTTGCTATTGTTGGTACTTGGAAGGTTTAAGCATAATACAACTCATGTCCACTCATTTCACTTGTGCATTGTGTACTTTAAAATGTGGCCAAAAGCAATCACTGTCTAAATTTTTGGTGGCAAATACACTGTAATGGTTTAGCAGGGCAAGCTGTCACTAAGGTTAAGGTTGGCATCTATGAGCATGACCCCCTGATACTTTCATGCATAGGAAACAAAAGAAAAATAGAACTAAAAAATAAAAAAAGGAACTTCCTAGATGTTTGATTCCCCACCAACTACATGTACCCAGCAACTTGAAATCATAGTGATAGCCCTGGTTTAGGAGTAAACCACTAAATGGTTGTTCTTATCAACAAAGTAAATTACTTGATAATTTAAATCAGCTAAGTGTGAAGAGATTTAGAGCTAGCATTTAAAGTTGATTTTTAAAAAAAACAACTTTAATTAACGTTTCTTGCTATTTTGCATTCCTGACAACTGATCACTGAAGAAAGAAGCAAAAAAAGAAAAGATCATGAATATACACTGTCTACGAAGATTCAAATGGATCGAGTCAAAATGTCTAAGTTTGAAAACAGATGTTGTTGTAAAATTTTGTATAAAATTGCATTTTCTTCCCTTTTTGTGCTGTCTTTTTAATGTTTTTGCATTAAGTATTATCTTCATTTTCTAAAAATTAAATATTATAGTCTGATTTTAAAATATAATAATTGCTGGTGTAGGGTTACATTTGGCAATAAAGCCATTAATGTATTCAGGAAGATTTTATCCTTTTCTCATTGTTTGTCTTTTTGATTGGCTTCTTTTTACCATAAAGCTTAGATGGAATTACAGTGTGCTTCAATTTCAGCTTATTCAAAGTTCTTTACTTATGTTCACCGAGGATTTGATTGTTCTAAGAAACATTTCTGACAGAAAAGTAAGGTCTTTCTATAACACATGGAAATCAATTCTTTGAGTGCAAATCAATAATTTCCTGACAGAGCTTGTTCAGGTTTAACGTAAGTTATGGCAGCAAAGAAAAGTAAAACAAAAGCAAGAAAACAAGGTATGGAATTATCATTCTTTTCATTTAAACTGAAATGTTAAAATGTTGATTAAAATAGTACTCATTCATTGTAAATTCCAAATAAAACTTTTTTGCAAAATAAGCTACAATAGTTCAAGCTGTTCAAGATTTACACTGTTTGGCTCCAATATTGAATATGAAAATATGTCATAATATTCACCATAAAATTATACACATAAGTCTTCTCACAGTATTATACACATCAGTCAGAATATACTTAGACATGTTCGTGAAAATAATACAACTTTTAATTTACCATATGGTTTATTATATACTTATTTGCTTTTTTTTCTTCCAACATTTGCCACACTGATATCAATGAAACAAATGAGTACAGTGAAATTGACTTTCTGTGGATTTAAAATTATTATTGTTTTCACTCTACAATTTTATTCTCATTTCTCATATCAGTTAGGTAATATTTCTGATTTATGTGAAGCCATGGTAATTTTGGTACACCTTTGCTGTGAGCCATTTTCAGTGTGCCAGGTGTTGAAATTGCAATCATTAAGCATTTCAGGGTGTCTTGAATTCAGTGTTGAACAAAAGTGACCAAACCATTTGGCCAGTGATATAAACTATTGTGAATGTATAGTTTATTAAGGCTGTGAATCGGACTGCTGTGATTACAGATGTGATGCTTTATATTTACAATAATACTGAGTAAAAAGCAGTGCAAAAAGCTTTCATATTTGACAGTTGCTATTTGAAAGGTATAATTGACACTACTGTAGCATATCAGATGTCATATTACTGTGTATTGCCTTAGCGCACACACAGCCATAATACAATTCTCACACTTGATGGACTCTTAGAAACTGTTCAAAAGCTTTGGGAAATAATTTTCAAATCAAAGGTAAATTTTTGTTTTTGTTTCTGTAATAAAATAAAATCAAGAAGTAGTAAATAATTAATTTTTGCGGCAAAGATCTACATTTTAGATAAAAGTGTATAAAGTATTAGCTGGCTTGTGAATATAAGGGGATGATCTGCAACATACATGTATAAAAATTCACTGTGACGTTTTATTTTTTTAGTTATTAAGCAGGTCTGTCTGAATGAACTTAATTTAAAGCAACTTGATCAGGCTCCTCAAGAAAAAACCATGTTATAAGCAAGCCATTTTTATTGTAGTTTCCAGACATAATAGCAGTTTGGAATTACAAAATAGAGAGCTTAAAAGGGGACATTTTTGAGCAATGCATGTCAATAAAATTATTGGAAGTAGACTGTTTGTTTTCTTGGACAGTGTTTTTGCCCATTTTTTCAGGTAAAATCCTCTTAGTTGAATGCAAACTTGTTAGCATCAAGCGCATTAAAAGGAAAAAGGCCCCACATAAGTTTGACACGTGATGCTAAAAAAATTCCTTCACTTAAGCCCTGTAAAAACAGCCCTGGTTTTTTGTTCTTCTGTCCATTTATGGGTTGTTGATAAATATCTACCAAGCCACATTGACAACGGAGGACAACAGGCCAGCCGAGACCTATGTAGGCCTTACTGAGAACTTTGCTTGAACAAGTGAAATGAACTTGTAACTTCCTGCAGGAACTTACGCAAATTTCTTATTAGCAGCTTTACATCTTTCATTTTGACGTAATATTTTCTCATTCAAAGTCTGCGCATGTATGTGTTTACTAGTGTACATGTAAGCTTATGTTGTAATAAACTTTTCATGTGGTAATTTTATCTGAGGAGTGTTGGACATGCCATGTGTGGTACGAAACTAAGTAGGAATAAAATGCCCAGTCGGATCTTGCGTTGATATTAAATCACCCAGATTATAACGCTCTAGTCCTTCTATTGAGCACTCTGCCAACAGGTTTTGATACATATCAAATGGTATACATCTTCCTTTATATAAACTCCAATAGTGACACCTGTATCATGTCATGTTTTTTGATCCTATATTTGTGGTTTGTGTTTAGTTCAAGATGACTCAGAGTTTAATTTCAAATTTGATGGCCCAAGCTCAAGAAATTCAACACCACCTGTTAAACAAGACAGAAAAGATAAAGAAAGGGAAAGACTGGTAAGTACACTTGTCTGTTGGCTTTAAGAAACATCTTTCTCTACAATGGTGACATTTGTTCCTCCTTTCATTGCTCACCAACTTCTGCCCAGTCCTAAAGGTGGTCATAGTTGTTAGGCGTGATGTGTCACTTTTTAGGCTTCTTACATTACAATGTTTTCTCAAATATGTGCTACCCCCAGTGAAGCTTTATCCCAGCTGTATTTGAGACAAATCATTCATGAGCATTGTCCCCAAATAAGTGCCAAACCTGATGCACTTGGAGAGGTTTCTTTTACAGGTCAGATTCCACAGGTTACATTATTACAGGTCGCTGTTTTATTGATAGTTAAGTAAACCAAGTAAGGCCATCCCAATTTAATGCTTCGTTTCCCATCACCCGACCAACCCATTTTTTTGGAAAAGTCAAAAAAAAGAAAAATCCAGAATCACTTGTAAAGAAGCAAGTGTACTTTAATTTACAAGCACATGATCTTGTCTTATTAACACCAATTGTCTTAAATTATCATCAATACTTTGTTTTCGTAGCCTTTTTAGACATTTGATAGTCCTGTTAATATACATCTTTTACCATCTGATTATATCTTGCAGACTAAACGTGAGATTTGATATACAATCATGTGTTCATTCTTTTTTTTTTTATTTTTTTGCCCGACCGACCGACCCACCCACCTTCACGAGAGGGAGGGCAATGGGAAACAAAACATTTTTTTGGGATGGCCTTATTTCCCCTTGATCAAAAACAGCAGTTTGGATAAGGATTAGGGCTAGGAGACACTTCTGGTCTTGTTTAAAATCTGTAGCACAATGGCCTGTATTCTGACCTGTGGAATGTGACCTGTAAAAAAACACCTGCCAGACGCACCTCTGTACTAAGTTACTGAAAATTTTTCATACTGCTAGAAAAGATACCATTAAATTAAAAGTGCTATCCTTAAATAAGCATTGCTTTTGAGCGGTGAAAAAGTTTTATAAGTGTTATAAATACTTGTTTTTATGGGATATATTTGGCCTAGTCCTTAAGCAGGTAATTAAATAACATTCAGTTTTTATCAGTTTTGACCACATTCATCCTGGAGTAAGCCAGTAAATTGACTAAAATTGCAAGCAGACAGTGTTGAGTTTTAAAATGATGCAAATGCATTCAAGGAAATTAAGTAGATGGAAAGTAAGTGGTCACAGAAGTTGATAAAATTAGCATAACCCCAGATAAATGTAGTATATGAATATTTGTAGAGGTCTCAACTTAATTAATAGGTATGATAAATCATTTAAATAGCAGGACCTTGAGAGGAAACTCTTATTACCAGAGCGTTCTCCTTCAATTCCAAGAAAGGCTTCCAAGGAATCTTTCAAGGTACAAATATTTATTATTAGTGTCTATTTTAGAACTATGTTAAAATGTTTTTGTCTAGAGCAAATCGTACATGCAGAGGTACTAGTTCTTCAGATATTTGCAACAGTACAGTATTGATTTAGATTAAAGGGGTCATTTCAGATCATTTAGCAGAGCTGTCAGTTATCACAGTTTTTCTTTTTCAAAGACATTGAGTGACATTTCAAGATCAATGAATCAATGTGTTTGCAAGTCTTTCAGGAGAAAATAGTGGCGCAGATAATGCTGAATAAATGACAAAATAAATCTCTGTGTACCGTTCGGGTTTGTAGCAAGACAGGAAGTGCTACAAACTTGCAAAAGTAAAATTTGCATACGGTGTTTCACATGTAATTTGATATCTTGCTTTTCCAGGCGTTGCAACTATTTATTGCTTTTTGCTACATGCAATAGTGACTTAACGTTTCTAGCAGTGGGGAAAAACTCATGATTTTAATACCAAAGGTTTTTCTAAGACTTTTAAATTAATCTGAGGCCATTTTCAGACAAGAAACTTCAACTGCACTACAGCAGAAGTCACATTTTACATTTTCGTTTCAAAAGTGCATAATGAGCAGGGAATTTTGTCATTCATTCACCGGAAAGTTGGCCTGAGAATCATAAGTTTTAGGCGCCCGTTCCGGTTCCTTGTGTGAAAGTTTGGTCCCCAAGGGCAAATCGTAGGCACCTTTGGTGACTTGGCACCCGTTAGGCAGCAGCCTTGCCACTGCAAAATTTAGGGATTTGGGCAATGGGGTTGGGTGAATAAAAATTACCGGTAGGAGCATCTTTACCTTAGAAAACATCTTGGATACACCGTATCCCCTGGGGAAGTCTTGCATAGGCCCTAACACCAAGATGGTAATGAGTAAATTTAGATTGGATCACCTTACAAGTGACACCTTGAAAAAAAATGCATGGGCAGTGAAGCCAACCACAGATTTAGTTAAGTTAAATTCCTGATTATTTTATGATCATAAACCATCTGATATATATACATGCAAAGATAAAAAGTATGTAAACGTTGCAGGAAATGCTATTGAACTGATCTGTTTTCTTTACATTTATGCTTGGGTAGGCAATGAAAGAGAGCTACAGGCGAGAACAGAAAAGAAGGATAAAAGAATTATCTAGTGCACTGAAAGATCCCTCAGTCATTATTCTTTCATCATGGCTAAAGGTGAGAAAGAACTGATGCTTAAGAAGATTAGATGCATCAACTAAGTTAATTTAACAGGTCTATGTAATGACAAGTTTTAATTTGTCTTGAGGAATGAGATGGTATCATTACTTTTGTACATCAGTATTTGACTACTATTTATATATTTGTTTTTTCACTTCTTTTAATTTTTGTTCTCAAGCCACTGATCCAATTTACTCTTTCCAAGACAGACACTTTTTAGCTTTAGGACCAGCGGGTCCATCTTAGGGAGGTATCTGCTTTACAGGAGGGTATCAATGGGTTGCTGGCTTTTACAGTTAGCGGCTAAGATTTTGTGTGTTTCAGGTGCGTGGAACATTGAAGGGCTGGGCAAAGTTCTGGTGTGTGATTAAACCTGGAATGCTGCTTATATACAAGAGTGCCAAGGTATTTAAACTACAATGTATACAGTTTATTGATCGAATAAGCACACTCAATAAGATTCTTTAGGTGAAAACATTCTGTGCTTGTTTTTCAACCTGTAGACCTTTTTGTTATCCAAACTGTTAATATTGTACCATTAACCAATAGCCCCAGTTCTCCACTCAAAAACACATTTATAGTCCATTACTATTAATTTTGACACATGTTGGTTAAAAAGAAAGTTAAACAAAAACTGTCGAACCACTTGCAGTCTGCACTTTTAACTGCTGAACAGATAGTAACAAACATTGTTCTATCATTTCTTGCACAGCATGGGCAGTGGGTTGGCACTGTTCTCTTGAATGGCTGTGAGATTTTAGAGCGCCCTTCTAAGAAAGAAGGGTTTTGCTTCAAGATCTACCATCCCCTGGAGCACTACATATGGGCCACAAAGGGTCCCAAAGGAGAGATGGCTGGGTCCATAACACAGCCCCTACCTAAGGATCATCTCATCTTAAGAGCAGACTCAGAATCTGACGGTAAGTGAATATAAATTAGCTTGTATGCAGTTTGGGATTTGGACGAAACATCTATTAGTCCCAACCATCTGAAATGAAAATTTATAGTCAAGTACATTTTGTGGTGAAGGCAGGAGCCAATAACGAGGAGCAAGTAACTTTCATGTGCTCTTTTTACAGCATTTCCATGGACCAGTTTATTTTTAGAATGGTTTTTGTGCAGAAACCAGTCAGCAAAACCTACAGCTAGACCTTGATATCTTATACTTCAAATGCACTCATAGGCATGGCAGAGATTCCATTTGTGGAAAAAAGTGCCCTAAAATATATCTAAAAATAAGCAAGTCTGTAAAGATTCTGTTACTTAGGCCTAGTATGGGAATTGTTCACTCCTTATGGCTCCTGTTGATATTTGCGAGCAGTCCAAGAAGAATCCCCTCACCACACCCCCCCATTTTTGTATTTCATGGCATAAGATGTGAAGGAACCTCAGCAACTTAGTTCCACTATAAAGAGTGGGATGTATACAATTATTCCAGATGTATTATACCTGTAGGTTTGAGAAAGGCACCCCATCTAGTTCCCTATAGCATCTGTGCTGTGTTGTAACCTTTTCCTTTGTAGGTGATATGTATGCCTTATTTATAGCTACCATTCCAAATTAATTTTTTTTGGCCCTCTCCCCCGCCAATACTCCCTCTCTTAGTTTCTTCCCTTTCCCCTCCCCCCATCTGCTTAGCTTTTTTCTACCCTTATTTACTCCATTAGCTTGTTCTCCTGTGAAGAAGGTATTGTGTGATCAAGCTTAATGTTTGTGTACAATCTTTCGTTCTTTTACCATGTTATTCTGTTAATTATTACACTCAATCAATCAATCAATCTTGATTTTTATCATTACAGGACACTGTTGGTTGGATGCTTTAGAAGTTGCTCAAAACCAAGGTTACAGCATTCAAAAGGAAAACAAAGGAATGTAAGTGTATGCTAGGGTGCTAATCAGATGGCATGCATAAAGTTGTTTGCACTGCAATCAGAGTAAAACCCACATGTACCTCAGTTGCCTATTTCTTTATGAAAAATGTCACAGTCAACTCTGTCAAACATGGCTTAAAATTATTGTTACTCTAACACAGCTAACAAAAGTATGAGGGATCTGATCAACAACAGAAACCAAACAGTCAGAATTGTCAATGGCCAGTTTGACAGTGTTATTAACAATTTATACTGTGTGTATTTTGTTTGGGATCAAGGGGTTCTTTGAACTGTTATTTTTCAGTTGTGTAAAAAGCATCTTAGAAAAGCTCCCTCCATGAAATACTTAAGAAGAGTACCATAGTGTTTCCTTAAAAAGTGTGGTATTAGTTTCATTTGGGTGGCTACAGCTCACCTTAATAAAACATCAACAGATCATTTTTGAATAAGAATTCACATAATAAATACTAAAATTTTAATAAAAGAAATATAATTTCCAATCTCCCCGACTGGAAAATAGCACTGAAAACTGTATAAAATTTGTCGCTTTATAATCATGGTGATGGCATCATTATGAAATCCACATCAAGACATTGAACTCCTATAATTAATAACAATAGGTGCAGGACTGTTGATGTACATGTACATTATGTCCATTATTAAGATGGCCATTACATGTACATGCACAGATGAATAACAATGAATAGATCATGCCAAGAGAGAATAATGCCACAGAGAGGGAAATGCCTGGTGTAGCCCTTGGGACTGATGTGAATTTCACCAAAGTTATTTTTAGACCAATACAATAATTGATTGAACTCAATTAGAAGTTGGTGTCCTGAGGGATCTGTAACCTGTTATTCAGTGTTGTCAAAGGAGAAAATTGGGACATTATGCTCTCTTGGTGTGTCACCATAACAACATTCTGTATTGTTTGCTTTGAGCCAGTCGCACAGTGACATTTCAAACAATCAATTAAATTGAGTGGATGTCCAATGAATAAGACTTCCGTTTATAAAAAATTACAATCTCTTGAAATAACTTAGAAGAAATTCACACTAACACACTAGGATTCACTCTTGATAATAACAGCGGTAATAATAATGATGATCAATGGCAGGTTGAGTGAACTGTATGGCAAAGATGACAAAGAGGACAGGGATGATGAACAAGGGCTTCCTGGTAAAACAGCTAATAATGATAATAAGTTTCCATTTAGTCATTTATGGACTCTGGGATGTCCCTAAGAGCCGGCTGCTGGCTATAATATCACAGGCTGAACAAGAGCCTTCCACCGGTTCAAATTGCAAAGGAAAACAAAGATGTGGGGTAATTTTGAAGGTGCAATTGAGTAAAAAAGCTGGCTTGACTAACAAAAAAGCCTGCTTAACCTTTCCCTAGTACTTAAATACAATGTACCAGACAGCATTAAATGTCGTGCAGAGGTTTTTGTAAGGGATGTCTGCTTGTATGAGCTGTTAATTGAAATGTTTGATTGATAAAATATTACTTTACTTTTCACTTGTTACGTTTTTACTTTCCACTTGTGTCCATTTTTTGTCATTTTACTGTTGTGTTGCCTGGTAATGTTTAACACCTCTTGTTTCTTTCTTTATTCGTAGATCGTGATGAAGACAGCAATGATGGAATGGTTAGTTCACATTATATATTTTTTAAACAAAGTAAGGGGACCAAGAACATGGTTAACCATGAGATTACGAAGTCTGACTCTGGTATTTTCTTGCTTTCTTGTTGACTGTTTTTAGGACAAGTCTGACTCTGACAATGAATTAGATGACACTTTAGGTCCCCTTGAAAAAGGTGGGTAGATCAGATCAAGACATAACTGTTGTTGTACATCCTAGTCACTTAAAGTCCAGAAATGCATGCAATGGCAAAAATGGCAAAAAAAAAATAATGCCAGTGGGCTGGCGATTCAATCTTAGTTTAAAGAAAAAATTTGTGGTTTTCATATCAAGCTGCATCTGATTATTTTGAATTTGGTTGTTTAGGGTGATGATGATTATTTATCCATTGTTTATTATTATTGAATTAAGATGTTGTATTGCATTTATTGCAGATGCTAATGAAGAGATTGATGATGGGCCAATTGTAGAAACAGTTTATGTGACGGAAAAAGGAGAGGAGTACTTAGGACAGGTAAATTTTGTTACTCCATTGATATTATTATATGAATATTCTTGGCTTACACTGGAGTGTTTACCTCAGGGGTCAGTTGTTAAAAGATAAGCTTCACTGAATCCTGCTTTGATTGTAATGTCAGTGTTCTTTAGCTATTCCAGTTGAATTCATTTCAAGAACTTATTGACCAATCATTTTTAGGCTGGTGAAGCTTTGGAGGAGATTGAAGATGAGAACAAGAGTATTCTTTGGGCACTTCTGAAACAGGTCAGCTTACATTAAAGTATTAGTCTAAAGAGTTAAGATGCTGTAAAAGCAGTGTCAGTCAAAAGTTGGAGTGTCCATGGCAATTAAAGTACCTAGTATAATTTTGCATCAATAAGAAGAATGGGCTTAAGTTGTCGAATTGATTTTTAACAGACTATTAAATCACTGTCAGTTTTCATTGGGTTATTGCAGGTAGTATAAAGTTGGTGAAAATGTTGTAAGTCTATGGTGTCTACATAAATGCCATGCTTTACATGTATGTACAATGAACCTTTTTTCATTGTCTCTCAGGTTAAACCAGGCATGGATCTCTCTAGGGTAACTTTACCAACCTTTATTCTGGAACCAAGGTCATTTCTTGACAAGCTGTCCGACTTCTACTTCCATACTGACATCTTATCTAGGTAACTAAAGAGAATGTTGTTAAATACAAATTACAATGTACCATTTGTCGTAATGTAATGCAGAATTGTGTATGGGATTTGAACGAATGCAATGTCTTTCAATTTTCATTTAATTCACTTGTTTTTGTTTATGCTTTTCCTTTCCAATATTTTTTTTGGTGGTATTTCAAACATTTCACCCTATGTACATAGAGAAACAATGAAGAGCCAAGTATAACACACTTTGCTTTTGCTTTGGGTTCACATTACTTTGTAAGAACAAGTTTGGATCGACCAAAAGTCTAAATACTGTTCTCTTATGTATTACCTTGGGCAAGCTCCTCTCAGCTGTGGGTTTGTAAATTGAACCATTGTTTCCGTTTTGTCTTGCTCTGTACTCTGGTGTGCTATAACCCTCAATTGAATTAAGAACTGTGGGACTTATAACAACTGTTTTGATGATGTACTTAACAGAGCTGCTCGAGAGGAAAACGCCTACAGCAGGATGAAAGAAGTAGTGAGGTGGTATCTGGCGGGATTCTACAAAAAACCAAAGGTTTGTAGAGAAACTTATAAGGCTGTATAGTAACAGTATAATGAGTAATGTGTGTCCATCCATAACCTTTCATGATCTTAGTCTGTGCAAACAAATAAACTGTGCTTTTTATTATTTATCCAGGGTTTAAAGAAGCCCTACAACCCAATTATTGGTGAGTCATTTCGCTGCTATTGGCTTCATCCCAATGGCACAAAGACATACTTTGTGTCTGAACAGATTTCCCATCATCCTCCAGTATCAGCGTATTATGTGTCCAACAGACAGGAGGGATATGTACTCAACTGCTCCATTTTGGCCAAGTCTAAATTTTATGGTAAGCTTTGGGTTTTTCCTTTGGTAATCTTCAGTCATACTATGCTCACAGCACTGGTCTCTGTGCATATCAGGTGAAGGGTAAAGGTAAAGGAGCACACGAGCTAAAGGCCCACACGGCCGGAGCTTATACCGATTTCCGTAGCATGAAGCATGCCTAGGAGTATTGCTACTCCCCCTGGACGGGATACTAGTCCATCGCAGGGTTACCCCGAAGCACTGTTTCGCCGGTACCCATTTACACACTTGGGTGAAGGGAGACAAAGTGGAGTAAAGTTCCTTGTCTAAGGAAACAACGCGACGGGCGAGGCTTGAATCCCGGACCTCCAGATACAGAGTTCGAGGTGTTAACCGATCGGCCACACAAGCTTCCGCGATATCGCCTCACAAGAGGGTTAAAATACTCCCTATTCGATCTTTCTTACCATATCAAAACGGCTATTAGAATTTAAACACATTATGTTATACATAAGAATTTTTTTCATGTAACATAAATTGGTCTTATCTATTTCTCTTCTCAGAAATAATTCTTCCTCATGATGTCTTTATTGAGTTTATTAACTGTTCTTTTACAGGAAATTCTTCATCAGCCATTTTGGATGGGTGTGGGACAATGACGCTGCTAAGGTTTGGAGAAGAGTATGTGATGACCATGCCCTATGCACATTGTAAAGGTTAGTTCACAAAACAGAAAACTTTTTTTTGTGGCAGCCTTTTGAAAGGGAAGGGCAAAAGAATTTCGGCGCGAGGACGCGCGCGAAGGGGAAGGTAGTAGTAGGGAGTTCCTTCCCCCCTCGCGCGCCTTTCGCGCTTCTCGAGCGCCCGAAATTCCCTTCCCCTCCCTTTCAAACGCCAGTGCTCTGTTTGTTAACACAACTGACTCTTTGTTTAGAGATGTAATTCATCTTGCACGCTTTTCGTTTTATTCTTAAGGTATTTTGATTGGCACGCTAACAATGGAATTGGGTGGAGTTGTCACCATAAACTGTGAAAAGACTGGATACAAGGCTGAAATCGAATTCAAGCTTAAGGTATGAAACTGGGTCTTCCTGTCGTCCTGTAATTACCTTCTGAATTAAATTGACATAATGAGGATTTGCTGGGAAAAAATTTTAACCATTTTACGACCCACACAAAAACCACACTTCTAAGTGTTTTTTTTTTTTCTTTGATGCAGACCATTTTATAGTACTTTCGGCTGGAACTTGCTATTGTGCTACACAAAATGAATTCATAAATTCCTTCTGTTACTTAAAAAGAAAGATGTTAACTACTCCTTTCCAAATTTATTACTATCCATAGTAAATGGCATTATAGAGAAGTATAGTATTGGAATTTACAGAATACGGGGTATATTTAGGACAAAAATTTTTGGCATGTGGGATAGCTGACCCCCTATTAACAAACGGGGCTTCATGATCTGTTTAACGTTTGTTAAAGTGCATTGAGACTTTTTTGTCCATTTATCAGCCATTTTGGAAGAAGAGTGGAGAGTCGAACAGTATTGCAGGCAAAATCAAAATGGGCAAGGAAACATTGTGCAGAATAGAGGGCAAATGGGTGAGTTGAAAAAAAGGATACTTTGTTGTAACTCCTATGGAGTGACTGTTACAAGAGTTTTAAAGAAGCAAAGGTTTCTCAAATGTTAATACCTCTGCTCGCAAGGTACAAATGTTGCAACTCTTGTTCAAGAAATGTTGAATTTTGTGTAAACATGTGTAAACATGCCATTTTTAGCGTTGTTAAATGAGAATATAGATGGGTTCCATTCAGTACAACAAACTGCGAATTCTTGAACAACGAATGTTGAATTTGTTTGTAACTCGTCGAACAAACTGCAACATCGCTCGCAGTTTGTTGAGCAGCAAATATTGAGCGATACTGACGTTACGCGAACTATCACATTCGCGGAAAACTGTCATTTTACAAACTCATTCAACTTACCTACTTTTAGCCTGGTAAAAGAGTAGTCAACCTTGAAATATGCTCCATAATTAAAAAACAGTAAAAGAAGTAATTGTTAAAATGCATTTGTTTTCGCGTGGTTATTGTTGAAAATGGCAAACGGTAACCGCAATCAACCGCAATAAATGGCGCGAAAAATAATGATCACGTGGTCACCTTTGCCGTAAAACCCACACACGCCTTCGACAGTCATATGCCTTGGGAAATTAAGCAATTTCTCTCGCGGTACATTAAGTGTCCTTATTTGAACAAACTCAATGAAGAATTCTGCAGTGATTGTATTATGCAGAACGTTTCATAGCAGCCTAATGACTGTTTGTTTTACTTACGGGAAGCAAGTGAATATAATTCACAACAAAAAAAATTGATTCATTTCTGTCTCTAAAAATTCGTGTTATTCTCAGAAAAGCCTCATCTTTTTGTATTTATTTCTTACTTTTATGTCTTTTATGAGTCTACTTTGCTCCATATACGCTTAAAAAATCACATGTTTTCTGCGCTTGTCAGTAAATTTTTTTGTAATTTATACGCCTGCGATAGCGAAAAAGGCCTTTATACGTTAAGCAGCTAACGCCACTGGCACCCTCTTACTTGATACGCACGAAAATACCGGAACGGCACTCGGAACACCCCAGCAAGCCTGGGAAAAAAACAAACAAACAAACAAACAGAAATCCCTACCCAATCTGAAGATATTCCATTTTTTGTGCTGTTTGCGTGATCCAGTTGATGTGTTCCGCGGGGTGTTTGGTTTCCCGGGTTTTAATACATACTGTTTCATTCGTGGGGTTCAGAAACCCGGTTGAATGTCCCACGGTAAAGGTGCGGTCACACGCTGTTTTATTGTTTCTTCGTGGTAAAAGGCTTACTGTAACTGTAACTGCTCTGTTTTTTGTTTTGTTTTGTTTTTGTAGGATGGTGAGATTCTTATAACAGACTTAAAATCTCCAATTCCTGCGGGAGTAAGTAAAAAACACTATCTTTCGAGTTGACTTTGCGACGACAAAAATATATTCTGACTCAGTTGCCATCACGTGAAGTTAGCGAAAGCATTTTAGAAGCGACGTGATATTAAAGAAAGCAAGGAATGGTTATCGATTATTCTTAATTAGCTGGGCCTTCTAAAGCACTGATTAATTCTCCTTCAGTCTTTTAAAAGATAATTTTTTATAAGCGATTAGAACCGGTAACCAAGCGACTTCACCTATGTTTTTTTAGGAAGTGGAACCATTACCTGAGCTGTTTTGGGACCCAACGCCTGAGATCAGGAGTCAGAGGCTTGCCAGATATCTAGTGGACTATAACACCCAAGGAGAATTTGAGTCTGAAAAGTAAGTGCCTGTTCTGGATTATAATTAGCTTGAGTATGATTGTCAGGGTGGGTGTTGTCCTGACTGAGATAGTCATGTCAGGGACGTGGGCTTAAGCAAATACGCACGTCAACCGGTAGTGGGCTGTTTTCATTCTTGGGCCGTGATTTTGCTTAAATGTTGGTCAGATCGTCTTTATGAGACTATGGACGATTAGCAATACAGATTTTGAAGCGTTATGGAAAATTTAAAGAGAAAGGGGCTCACTTCCGTTTGACGTGCGTCGTTCAAAAACGCTTTTGCTTAACCCTTTCACTGCCAATTTTAGCCAAAAGCAAATTTCGACCAAATTTCCGATTTTTCATTTTGTGAAGGTTTGACAAACAAATATTACCATGTGTAAGTACAGGCAGAGAGCTTTTATTTGAATGGTCACATCATAGGATTTCGTCCACAGACTCAAAAGTTAGAGTCATCTTACAAAATTCTTTCAAGTACCCTGGCAATGAAAGAGTTAAGCCCATCTACTCGGACAATCATATCAGTGTCCGATCTAGGGGAGTTTTGTTTCGACCACAGAGTGGGCCCTTCTCTTACCTTAAGGTCTGGATCGACCATTTCTCGGCATGTGGACACGCTTTCCTTTACCCTGAGAAAACAGCCAAAATTTCGCGACGCTACCCGAGGTTTCCCCGCAAAATGACGTCTGAGAAACGAGCGCTGAAATTCCATACTGATGATGCGTCACTACCAAGATCTGGGTAGAGCACTACTCAAATATGGACTTCCCGTAGTCGTTTCTCAGACTTCATTTCGTGGGGAAACCATCATTCAGTTCCTCATTCATTTTTCGTTTTGTAGCCGATGTAAACAACCCCTTGATATGAGCATAACATGCTTGCCCATGCAACAATCCTGAGGGACTGTTTTGCGCCAGATGATATTATCATAGGAGAGCTGTGCATTATTATCACTGCCTAACTTTTGCAGGTTGTGGACACATGTCAGTGACGCTATCAGAATGAACGATCAGGTAAATTTTGCATATGATACGTCATGTGGTGTGATAATAGCAATGCTTTTTCACCTACGTTCCCGTTCTTTGTGTCGTCAAGCATTGTCCCTCCTTATCGGTTGCGTAACGACACAAATACAACAATTCGCCAACTGAAGACGCGTAGGTCAGTTATTCGTCAATTGTTCCCCGACCCTGGTAACCGTACCAGAAGTCTTTGCGAAAGTTAACTCGGCCCAGTCTCCTTCTCGTTTCTAAAGTGGCGACCGGGAATGGAGCTGAAAAAAAATTTGGCGGAAAAACAACCGGAGATTCGCCTCGCATCTACCTCGTGCTTTCTCCTCTATCTGAATGCCTGAAACGGGCCATGAAACTAAAAGAGCGTTCATTTACAGGCCACCTCTCCACAACGGCCACCTCTCTTAAACGGCCATTTTTTTTGGCGGACAGTCCATACATACATTCACCCTTGTTTCAACCTCTCAACAATGGTCACTTTCTTCTGTCCCCAAGGTGGCCGTTTGAAAGAGGTTCAACTGTAGATGATGATGAAGTGGTGAGAAGTCGTTAGAGACATTCTGAACAAGCATCGTTAATTTATTAATTTTTCTTAAATATTTAGGAAAAAGCTACAAACGAGAAGTTTATTCTTGAAGAGGCGCAACGGAAAGGACACAAAGAAAGGAGAGAAACTGGAGAAGAGTGGATTCCTAAGCTGTTTGAAAGAGATCCAGCGGCTCCTAATGCTATCAACCGATGGGTTTACAAATATAGAGAGTAAGTACGAGTTTTGCTGCTACTACAGGACGACAGGGTTAGATTAGAAGTAAGTAACGCCCAAGTAATAACGCGCTTGCGTTTTTGTTCGATTCAGGTTATATATCACTGTGTGAAAAGCGTGACACGCTGAAAATTTCGTTCAATGTAAATGTAAATTTTTTTGGTGATTCAGTGCAGTATTCATGGTGTATTTTAGGTTTACCAAACGCAAGCCCAGAAATAGACTTTCATTCGTCGCTCGCGGTCGGCCGCTTCGCGGCCAAAAAGGCTCGCTCCGCTCGCCAAGAGGTCGACTTGTAGCAAGTCTAGCCCAGAAAAGGCACATCGTCCACAGCTCTACAGTTCATATTTTGTGGTGGTCAATAAGTCTCTTGACTTCGATCGCAAACTTTTTACCGGGTTGTGGACTTCGAGAAGTTCTAGTGAATCAGTAAGCAGATACGTTTGTCTTTTGTATTACCTCCTCAATACACTGTCAATACATGCACTCCGTTAAGGATCTTTTCGATAGATTTAGTATAATGGTCTGTTGCCTAATTCTTTGATTTCGCTTTCTAGTGTGAGGCCATGGGACCCAATGACAGATCTGAGAGAGTATGAAAATGACGGTATCATTAAGACTCAGTACCGACTAAAGGCACCAATGGTGCGAACAACAAGTCTACTGAGTGTCCAAACACCGGAAATCAAGAAACCGATGTCTAAACGAAAACGGCCTTCATCTGGCCGATCAAGGGGAAGTGGACAGGCGAAGGGATCACGACGCAATTCCATGGACCGTTCGGGAGCGTCAACGCCCGATCCTGAAGCCGAGCACTCGAGCAGCATCGAAGATGACGATGATGATTCGAGCCTGAAAGAGAGTATCGACGCAGCGACGCTGGAGAAGGTATTTCAGCCGCTGAAGGATTTACAAAAGGAGTGTGTTCAGCAAATGAGAGCCATCAGGAGTGATCTGAGACGACATTACTCCTCTCATCAGGACGATATCGCCACTCTACAGTTTAAAGACTGGCTTCTATTGCTGTTATTTGTCATCACCCAGGGGTTCTTCCACTGGTACTACAAAAGGTGACCTGTACTGCACTGCAGGGATACAATTAATTCATTTCTTCACCCTTGGGGAAGAATTGGGAGAGAGAGAAAGGTGCCTTCTCTCACCCTCCCCCTTGGTGTATTTTGTCAGGTTTTTGCCTCTTTTGAAAAGGTACTTGTATGTAATTAGTAGATGTTAAGGTCCTATATTTGTGCCCCGTGGGGAGTCTGTTTGGGGTACTTAACGTTAACGCGATTGGTCTCGTAACCCCCTCCCCCTCCCCAGTGAGATAGAAACATCCCCAATTTATGGCATTGTAGACAGCGAAGAACGTGCAAAATACACAAAAAAAATGACTGCTAAGACTTTTACATTTTAAAGGAGGAATTAAAGCTGTTGTGTCAGTCATTCTGGTGTCTTGTAGACTCAAGATGATATTACAAAAAACGTATTTTTATATCATGAAGATGTCTGGGAGAAGTTTTATGTTCTGCTTGTAACTTTCAGTTTTCTTTTGAATGAAGCAACAGTTCTCACCATGTGCGTTTTTTAATTTTTTAGTAAATAATGATTCCCACCTGCTTATGTAATTTTGATTTTGCTTATTTATTTCAATATGATTTTCACGAAGGCCTTGCATTTTGTCTTAGTTAAAGGAACAGTAATATCTAGAAGTAAAATAGGGAGTAAAAATGAAAATTCATATTGAACAAACACATTTTATATATTAAAAAATTTTAAAAAGAATCCTCAGACAAGCTACACTTTGAAAAAAGAGCCTGTCAATGTTTTCAATCGCTGTATACGACACTTATAAAGTTTCTAATTGTGTCGCGGTTATTAAAATTGACCTTCACTGAAATTTCCACTTAAGGAAAAATGTACAAAGTATTATGAAAAATTCAATAAAAGTATTTTATCCTTATTTATGAAAAATAGTGATCACAAATTTATTATTAGGAGAAATAATTGTTATTCTCAATAAATGGTAAGATTGAGGAGAAACTCTAGCCGGCGAAGCCAAGCCTTTCTTTCAATCCCAGAGAAGTGAAGCTTTTTCCTCTCACGTCGTGGGAAAACGTGGACAGTTGGCTAAGGGATACCCCAGGTAGATTGCCTAAACACTTTTTGTAACGGGTGATATTTGATGGCAGTGCACTGTTTCTGGATTAGGAAACAAGTTTAAATAAATTAGAGCATTTTTTCTCCTTTGGGTTAATCTTTAACCTGTGGCGTTTTCTAAACTTCTCTGTTGCATCAAAATGTCCGTTCAGCCTCCAACGTATTCTGGTTAATTAGAGCAATGAATAATGAGTGGAACCACGTGTATTGCTATAGGGGTCCTGTCGACTGCGTCATCCACAGTGACGACGTACTCCACGAAAAAAAAAAACCTGGAAACAATGTTGCAAACAGTGCGGTTCTTTCCAAGGCGTCTAGCCCGTTGGGCATTTTTCCCAGCGAGCGGCGCATGCGTAGTAGTACTGTCAGTTTTTTAAGTATGTTTAGGGACAGCAAAAATAAAAACCGCGGTATTAGAATGTTTTGTCGCACTGACATTCAAATGTCACCTTTTAAAGAAATTTAAATAGGATAGTTTTTTGTTGTTGGGTTGACATTAGTAGTTAGGCGTGTCTTGTGTTAAGAAGACGCTGTTGGTTGGTTGTAGTCGTTGGAACTGAAGTGAACAAATTTTTACCAGTTTTGTGCAATGGTTGTTTTTGCCATAAACATTTGAAAACCGTTTACGTCATTTGCGTACAAACTGGGACGCAGAATGGAACGGATGCTGTTAAAGAATTTCTTGTTCCGTTGACCAGAACTATCAGGGACTTATTAAACCTGGTCAAAATAGATGCATGATGTTGTACCGATAAAATCCCAGTACGTTGGTGACAGGG
>NC_133206.1:33822023-33847023 GCF_958299795.1 Porites lutea
CTTTAAAACAGGCACGGGAAAAAAGGATATTAATTAAGTAATCAAGAAATACCATCACGATGGAAGATATATACTTATTATAACAAAAACGTTTATATTTATTTGCTTTGCAAGCGGCTTCTATCCCCAGATATTTGGCTTTGTTACAAGTTTCATTTGAATATGAAAACAAACGGAGCCTGTTTTGCTGCAGGTACAATTGAAACCTTAAATAGTGGCGAGAAATTGAGCGTCGATTAAATATAATAGAACAGCACGGATATCTAGATTCTGCAAAATCTCACAAAAAGCAGCGTGCTGAAAATATTATATTTTTATTTAAAATTTGGTGTTTTCCCTCGTTTTATGTCTACAGCCGGGTAACAAAAACTACAAACAACGTTGAAAATATTTATAACTATATTTTTCATAACAATATATTTTACAATTTGCACGCAAACGGTGGTACTGTGCCCGTTATCTTTTCACGCCAACAGGCCGTCGGTTTGGACCATATCATGTCCTTTCCACCACGAAATTCGGCAATAACCTTTAAAATGTATTGAATGCTAATAGAAATCTGCGGTTTAAAGTTTTATTACACTGTGTAAACTGGGCCAAAACGATAGTTGTGTATCGCCGCGGGTGAAATCAATCCTTCCACAATCTTTAACAAGCCAAAGATTAACAGAACGCGACCTAAAAGTTCCCAAAGTAGAAAGCAAGGCACCAGGTCCTCGATGTAGCGTATAGCTTCCAGTGTAACTCCGATTAAAACCTCCATGACACCGTGACAAATGAGAACCCATCCTCGACGTCTCCATATTGTGCTTGGAGTGTCATCTGTATTCACTTGAAAACCGTCGATAAACAGATGATATTCCACCACAGAACAAGTCCCTGGTACAATCATAAGAAGAAAAGAACGCCCATCGAACTCCCAAGAGTACTGCTCGCTCGGATGACAAACAGCCAAGCCGTTTAAACGTTTGAATGTTATGTAGTCAATTTCCAAACCATTTGTAAATATGCAAAATTTTTCTCCCCACCATCTCTTTAGACGAACAAGTTCGACAGAGTATTCCTTTCGTCCCGAGAAGAAGTCGAAACGTCTTTGCCATTTTTTGGTAGTTTTCCACAAGTACGACTGCATTGGCTTGAGTTTAGTTCGTTCAACTTATCCCCTTCTGTTTTCGCCGGTTTTCGGTGTTTGTATGTTAATTGTGTAAGAAAAATTCATTTTGCAACGTCATGCGGGCCTTTAGTGCTGTTCAAGCCTATCTTTTTGTTGAATACAATTAAATGACAGTCCAATCAATAACTATTCTGACCAGTCTTGTTTACAGCCGACTGTTTTTCTTTATGCTTTGATATCGATGTAACTCAGGAAACCAGCACTTCCTAAAAACAAAAAAAAATAAGTTGAGATATGCTATTAAATTTATCAGTGGTTACTACAAGGAGGTTCAGTGTTGCAAGCAGAAGTTTAAGTAATAAGCGACAAATTTCTCGATCACGACTGAAAATGATGGAGAAATTAGAGAATTTACATTATTTGTAAACAAAATCCATTTGGCAGAATGTATACACTGTACGTGTGAAGGCGTTTAGGTCCCTGCAAATGGTTATTAGGTGATCTATGAAAACATAAATTCTTGTTTATCCTTCAAGGCAAGCAATCAGTATCAATATAGAAGGCTAAATGATAATTTGGATGAGTTATACTGACGAATATCGTCGCAGTTTTGATACAGTCATACAGTTGATGAATGTATAAAGTTTAGGTTGCCCGGGGCAGATAAAATAATTAAAACATGACAATTAAAAGAACCACAGAACGAGTCGGTTGTATTTAATTACACCCACTTCCTTTTAGGATTCAAAGCTGTTTTGCATTGCTAGGAAAAGCTTTATTCTATAGTATTTCAAAGTATTTACAATATAGAGACGCCGAGGAGTCTCTTCTTTCGATTGCAAGTATATCTGTTTGTTCCTCACTGCAATAGACCTCCTTGGCTTCTAGGTTTCCCCAGTGGAGTTCATGTACCTACCTGCTTGACAGGCTTTTAAAGGGGGAGGGACAGGGTAAATAAAGGGCCGCGAAAACACAATAGGTGCGAGAGCAAGATCGCGGTGTGACGGAATAAACAGGAATCATCTTGTAAACTTATCGCTGAAGAACTTACAGGATGATAGATATTGCGACAATTAAGTCACGCGCGTCGCTTCCACTATAAATAAAAATTGTTCGCAGGATAATTGTTGCTTTCTCGAGCCTAAAACAGGTTCCTTTTTGACGATTGGTCAGAACCTGGCCAATCAAGCAAAGCTAGTGGTTCTTGAATTCACTCGGTATCTCCTCTTGTTCTAGTTATTTTTGCCGCGCCTGCAATGATATCGCCGTACGTTGAACATCCCGTCCCGATTATCTGCTCATGGTTCTCTTTGGATGACTGCTAGCTTTTACACCGTAGTGCGCGAGCGGTGAAGTGGGAATTAAAGACGACTACGCACACCAAATAAAGGAAGTATTCTTCTCATCTTTCCATAATATCCTGTGATCTCTATTTTCAGCGCTAAGGCGGGGCCTGGGAAGCGCACCCTTTGAATTTTCAAGGATGGTAAGAAAACAACTATTTTCTGGAACTTAACAATGGCAGGATCCGATCACTCCTGGTCACCGGTCAGACTGACTGACAGCCTACAGGTTATTTATCGATTCATTATTTTTTTCGCCAAAACAAGTCTAAGCCAATCAGCGCGGAGTTAGTTTTCCAACAGCAATGGCGGATGGCGAAGTGTCTAGAATAGCTAGGTAGAATAACCTTTCATTGGACAGTGGTTGAACTTTCACTTCAATTTCACAGTCATTGTGTCGACCGTCGTCAACGCATAGTCTTGGACAAGTTTTCTTTGCACACTACACGTTTGTCACGTGGAGTCCCTCAAGGCACTGGTTTAGGACAGGGATTACTTTTCTCTATACATTTCTCCTTTCGAAGATGTAATTATGGCTCACGGCTTAAATTCAATGATGTATACGCCGACAATTCACAGATTTACATTGTTATGCGACCAAGAAATCGTGTTCAACTGTAATTGTCATTTTATGCGTCAAAACAATGCTAAGCCAATCAGCGTAGAATAAGATTTCCAACAGCAATGGAGGATGGAGAGGGGTCTAGTAAAGGTTGCTTAACCTATTTATTGGGATAGTGTTCGAACTTGCTGTTTGATTTCACAGTCATCAGAATCTACCTATAAAGGTGTGATTCCTGTCATGCAGAACATTGCAAATTTTCGTGAGAGAAGAAATCTCTTGGTGAACTAACGTACTGTAGCACTCAGAACACTGCAGCCAGTAACAGTGGTCAGTTTGGGATTTGAGCTTTAAAGTGGCAGTACTGGTGCCCCAAACACTTGATCTGACTACACAACTGCTTCATACAGTGCATGAGGAGTGAAATAAATTAGCACAATATTGCTTCTAATATATGCTGTAACCCAAACCTTGTGCCGTCACACCATTCTTTCTTTAGGTTATTCAAAAATTTAAGAACAAACAGAAAAAGGGAAATCTCGCGTACCAAACATTTTTCCTTGCAAAATGTTCTGTTCCGTTTGTCATTGTCCTCAGAATTTTCGTTTGTTCGGAATTTTTGGTTGAAAGGTTGGCGTTTCAAAAATTCAACAGTTCTTAGTTTTCCGGAAACCTGCCCAAAAACTTTTCGTCTCGAATTTTCTGGAATACTTGGACTGAGTGGGATGCAACCTGGCGACTACTGCAGCGACCAGTGAACCAAAAGGCTAAACCAAGAAAAAGTGTATACCAGGAGGCTGTGCATACATATCCTCCTCATTCAAATATACGAATGGTCTCACAGTTGGTGACGGCTCCCTGTGATAATGACTGGAAATGATTGCCTTTCTGCGGAGAAGAGAAATACATGTATCCACTTTCATTAAGGGTGGGGGACAGGGGGGGGTCCAAACCTCCAGCCTCTCATACCTAGCCCGTGTACAGTCACTCCCTCCTTTCAGGATAAAAATCATTGTTGCGTATTTCCCCCTGTCTCCCGCTTCTTACCCTTAAGAAATCTCACCTCACGCTCTCTCCTCCTCCGCCTCCGGTACCCTTCTCTCCCCGGCTACCAGATTGTGAGGAAAAGGAAGTATTATTTTACACTGACACCAAAAAAAAAACATCTACGCTCTTTTTAAAGAGCGTGCTTTACTAAAAGTTTTCTATAAACAGTTTATGATAATCTTCCTTATTCGACATAAACGGATTGCAAGATTAGCTCACGAGTTCCGTCAGGCTGCGCATTAAAATCTACGGTCAAACACTCCTCGATTGATTGATTGACTGACACTTTACCTTTTACTGTATCATAGGCAATTAGCGCTCCATGAAATTGAGGTTTACGGAAATTAACGCGGGTTTAATGGAAAAAACGGACATTTCAATAAACGAAATTAAGGCGAAAGTAGGGTAAAATGAAGGAAATCAACGCGACGTTCACAAACAAACAAGACATGTTGAGACAACGGCAACAAAGGGGTCAAACGAAGATAGTTCAAGCAAATCAAAGAAAGCTGGTCACTTAAAGGGTTCTTCACAGTTTGACGGATACCGGGGGTTCTCCACCCTGATGAAATGCTCCCTTTCCCAGGTGTCAAGATGTCAGATGTGCATCGAAAATAATGGAAAATAAGGCGGAAGTTAACTTTTACTAAAAACTAAAGCGTCTTAAATTTCTCTTCACGAATTTTTGAAAGTCGCGTTATGTAATTTCATGAAGTGTTGATTTCCCTTATTAAGGTAATTTCCATGACCCTGAAAGGCAATTTTCTTCATACACCCCTTACATTTTTGACACGCACTTGACCAAAGCATTCTTTCATCGGATGGAGATCTGCAGACGCTCGAGAGGCCAGATTCATTCGCATAACCCTCTTCCTTGAGGGAAAGTACCACGAACATCGTTTGTATTTAGGATTTGACGCTCATTGATGTTGAAATAAATTTGTTCGTGTTGTTTCAACAGGTTTTGTTTCTTTGCGTAGGACGTGCTTCTTTTATTCATTGTGAAATGTTTCCCCCTCCCGTCCTGCTCGTTTACATCACGTCTCGGGATTTCAGTGGAAGACTGGTTCATGCGGAAGTTAAAGGACGGCGAAGAAAAACTACCAAAAAGTGTGTCGCACACGACGGTTGTTGTTTTGCTTGGGGACCAGTTGCTTTTTGTTATAATTTTCGAGGAGTGTACCGTACTACTGGGGCGGGTATCTGGTGGGACGGTGGGGAATACAATGGGAGTTAGGACCGGTGATGGACTCCTGTTTAAGGTCATGTCTGTGTACGTTATGACTGTTGACACGCATCCTGTACTTTGGTCATGTCTGTCTTCATGAATTAAGTTTCCTTATAGTGAGTATGCATGCACATTTGCACGGTTGATGCTTTTTAGGTGTTTTGCCTTGGTAGACAGCCAACAGTCTTCGGCCTGCAATATGTTTTTTTAAAGCAGTCAGCTCTTTCTAAGAGGGAGGACACCATTGAGCTTGGGTACTAAGTGTCCATGTTAGGCCGGGGCGTGTCTGCCTTGTAGAGAGTCAAAATGGAAACTAAAGAAAGACAAAGTCCAGCTCTAACTGTTGTTTTTCTTTTATAGGGTGTTAGTTAAGATAGAGAGAGTTGTCTGTAATCAATTTTGTCATGAATTTTGTCGGTAGTTTTCGGTATCCTCGTTCACGAGAATGACATAGTTGTTTCTAATATATAAGCAATGAAGCTCAGGTAATAAGGCACAAGTCCATGCTTATCACCAGCTTGTATAGACTCGTCGGTCCGTAAAAGCACATCCTTTCTTTTCAACATGCAAACTAGTTGTTACTACTTGCTAGCATGGCTCAACTCAAGCGCGGATCTAGAATAAATGCTGACCGATTTCCTACTTCTAGGAAGGTCTGGGGCGTGCTCCCCCTGGAAATGTTTTGGTTTTTTACTCCCCAAAGTCCCAGTTTCCTGGGTTTCTGACTCATTCAGACAGGGTATTTACTGACTGTCCAAACCATTTTCCAGATTTCAACTTGGAAAGCTAAAAATATATTTATCAATAAAAATCGGACAGATTTCGTATGCCGTGATCCGCGCCCGCAACTGAAATAAACTGTTCTGAATATGATCATCGTCAATATATGGTCGCTCTCAATCACTCTACAGTGATTTTACTTGAACCAGGAAACAGATACTGACAAATAGTCCAAAATAGCGGGAGGTAAACAAGAGAAGACAATCGAATTAGTGCCTAGTTCACGGTTCAAGTAAAATCACTCTGAAAGTATCAGAGGCGTCCAGACTCTGACTGTATAACTATCTTTTAGGAGAGTGAAATTAAATCTAACACTTTCTTCGGGAATAAGAAAATTAGCTTTGGTTTGTGCTGCTACAATAAGTTATGGCTTTATTTCAAATCTTCAAGGAGGTATTAATTTTAAAGAAATTATGGTATTTTGATTAGTGTACCTTTTGAATTTGAAAATAGGTGTGGCCAAAAGAGTACTGACCTCCCTTAGTAGTCAAGTTGATATTAAGACATATCTTCTGTTCAAGAAAACGAAAACAAATAGATACATAAAAAAATGAATAAATAAATTATTCGATAAAATAACGAAAAGCATTGAACTGTTGAGAAATCTGATTACTTGGAATAAGATAGGTCACGTCTAAAAGCTACTACGCATTTTCCAAGTAATTACTTGCATCGGAAACTGTTGCATTTATTACTTTCATTTACCTTATTAGACTTTGGATTCCATTTATTAGTTCTAGTGACAGCATTATGGCTGAAATATAAAAGTGTTTCGTTTTGATTAAAAAAAAAAAATAGCGTTAGAACGTCTCGTCTCGTCGAAGAGCGGCTCAGCGGGTGAGTTCATTTTTCTATTGAGCATCATAACGTGATTAAATTTTAGGGTAAATTTTCGTGGTTTCCGTGCAGTGGCTACATTATCTGACGCGGAAAGAGTGAAATTTTAGCTTTATTTCAGTTGTCATATTTAATTTACAGCGATGCAGTGGAAAGTACTTTACAGAGCCCACTTTAGAATCATTTCAGTTTCGAAATCGCGTAAAATGTACGTGTCTTTCCTTTTGTTACTTCACAGTTGGACAATTTTTCCAAACGTCCTTTTTTTTTGCAGAGGAACTGAGAAAACATATTGAAATATGATATCAAATTCCGTTTTAATTTTTAAAGTACAAATTTGCACAGATGCATTAGCTAAATTTATGAGTACAGTTTATTTCGAAGTCGACTTAACTGATGCCATGGGGCCATCATTTCACTTTCATTAACATCGAAAATTTAAATAATTTTTCGGGGCTGTGCAGAAAGATTACTTGGCAACAATGAATTCTCGTCTTGTATGGGAGGCTCGGAAACCTGTTAAAATTTCGTATCCATTGCATCACTGATTTCTTTTTAATCAAAGAAATATATAAATATTAAATTCGCGCCACAATATTTGCCTGTGACAACTCGGGCTTTGTCTGGGTGGAAGGTAGTAGTCGACTGCATGCAAATGCGTTCGTAGTCAAACGTATTTTTTTTATTTTTTCAAATAAGCTGGTCGAGCGCCGTAAACATTGAACTTTATGTCTAAACACAGACACTACTTAATTCTGACAATGAATTGTCGAAAGTACAATTGATTTCTGTGTTCATTAGTGTCAGAGCTTGTTTGGCGCGTTTATTCGCGTTCCGCGCTCTGCCTTAACTTTACAAATGGGCTCTTAAGTTCTTGCCGCAGCACCTAATCTATCATTTGCTACATACTCATGCTTTTTTGATTAATTATCATTCCATGAAATCGAATGAGTCGGAAGACAAGTGAGTGAGTCCAAACTGATCTAACAACAAAGAAACGAAATCGTAAAATATTCATAAATGCGAAATACTAGTGCACTGACGTCACACCGTGATTTCTTGTCAATGGAAGCTCGGAAGCCATGTTGATTTGCCCGCCATTTTGATTGAACACAAATCGCGGGGAGGCAGTCGAGAGGCCATTTGCACGACAATCGGCCGATCCTGTTTACACCATGAGCGAGGCAAATTCCGTTGCCGCTTCTGAGAAGTCCGAAGATCTAGAAGAGGACTCTGTGTACATGCTATGCGGGCTTTGCAGGAAACCTCCTGTTGACACGAGTCCTAAACTTTTGCCTTGTCTTCACTCATTTTGTTTGAAATGCTTGGAGGAGCGTTTCGCTGAGCAACAGCAAGAAAAGGCTCCCTCGACAACGACAAGTTCTTCGTCAGTTTCGATCCCAAGGCTGAAATGTCCAACTTGTGGTCAGGAGTTTTTAGTTCCACCGAAAGGAGTAGCCGGTTTCCTGGATAATCAATTTGTGTTAGAAAACCTAGGAAAACTACAACGGAAACAGGAGAACGTAAAGCGTTTTTGTACTTCTTGTGAAGATAACAGTCCGGCTTCTTCTTTCTGTTTGAATTGCAGCGATTGGCTTTGTGACGCTTGTGTTTCTGCTCATCAGAGAGTACGCGTTACCAAAGACCATAAGATACAATCAGAAGCCCAGTATTTGGAAAATTCTGAGGCCGCAGACGCAAAGCCCATTTTCTGTAACATTCACCAACAAGAATCCTTAAAACTATTTTGCGCAAATTGTGAGAAACTAACTTGCCGAGATTGCCAGCTTCTTGAACATAAAGATCACAAGTATCAGTTCATCAAAGAAGCGGCCATTAGCTACAAAGACTACCTTCGAGGGCAGCTGAATCGTCTTTACGAACAGGCACAACCTTTAACAGAATCCATTAGAGAGGTAGAAAAAGCGGCGAAGGGCCTACAAGAACGGGAAGAAAGCATTGCTGCTGAAATCAGAAAATCCTCAGAAATGCTAGTCAAGGCAGTAAAACAGCGAGAAAATGTTTTGTTAACAGAGCTGAAGGCTGTAGTACATTTTAAACACAAACTTTTGTCAAAACAGAATAAAGACCTTAGACTGATGCAAAAGATTCTTCAACATAATTACGGTTTCACCAGGCATGTTCTAAAGAATGGTAGTGACATGGGGTTGTTATACAGCAAGCGGCAACTCAGTTCAAGGATTCAAAATCTGTTGAGTCTGAAGTACAATGTTCTTCCAGTTGCTCACAGTGATTTGAAATTTTCAGTTGAAACGGATAAACTCTGTTCTGTGATATCTAAACTTGGAAGTGTTATGACTCCTGCTGACAGAACTAGTACTAATTCAGCTAGACCTGAAGCAACATTTCGCAGCTTAAACAATGCAAGTAACTATACACCAATGCATAGTGGTATGGTCCCAACAGGTGCCTCTAACCGCTCAATGAGCTCAACTGCTCCTTTGCGACCTAATCCCATCGAAGCCTTGTCAGCTGTCAACAAGCGCCTTGGTCCACCAGGCAGTCAGTCATATTCATCTGCTGTGAAATATCCAGGTTCTCTCCAAGCTGCTATTGTTCACCCTTCTGGTGCTAGTGTGACACTAAACAGCAAAATTGGTATTGTGCCAGCAAATAGTGTTTCGCGATCACCATTTTCTTCCAATCCCCGAAACCTTGCAATCAAAACAGGGAGTGGTATTGGCAACCTTACTCCTGTGCAGAGAAGTCCGCTTGTCAGTAACTCTGGCATGACACGTTTGTCACCCCCTCGTCCAGTTCGTAATGGTAACACTGTCCCGTTGCGACATTTCCAAGACATAGGAAGCAAAATTGTAAAGTCGCCACCACCCCGACCTTCAAGCAATGGTAGTAACAGTAGTCATCAAAGTCTGTCCCCTCTTGGTGAATCATCATCATCATCATCATCATCATCATCTCTTCCCAAACAGAATGGCTGGGAAGAACCTCCAAGCACTCCTGACTTGCCCAGTCAAGTTTTAAAAGGTATTTTAATCTTGCTTTGTTTCAACCATTCCTGTCATATGGGCCTTTGCCAAGCTTGTTTTCCTTTGCTGCTAAGTCCTTCAGGTGAAGTGTCATGACCTTCAAAAGTTTAGAATATCGGGTTTTATTTTTGTAGTTTTTCTAACAAAAATCCAGGCAGGAAAAAAAATTAAATGTGGAAGTAGTTGCTTAAAGAAGAAGGCATAAAAACTATACAACTGAAAAAAGAGAAGTTTTCAGTCAGAGGGCAAGAGAAGAGTTCTGGAAAAACCTAAGACACAAATTAACTTGGCATTCTAAGAAAGCACTGAACAATAAATCCTTTATATTATTTTTTAGTTACTCATACATGTGTAGAGGTTTTGTGCACAGACTCAATCTTTAGATCAACCTTACACAGAATAATAAATGGTACCACTAGAAAGTTATATATTTGGTAATTTTAATAACAGCTTGATTTGAATGATCACACTGATGTAGGTGTTATCATTCTTTAGAGCTCTGAAATAATACTTTCTAGTGTGCTATTTATATTTGGTGAAAACCCTGAGGATGTGAAAAATTTTCATTTTCAACTTGAAGAAGCCAATGGTGTAAATTTTTCTCTTACATCATCTCTTAAGTATTCCTGTTAAGACCTGTTCCTTTTGGTCAGCTGTAAGAAACAGGTCAATTTTTCTTCTCTGTTTGTTGACATACATAAATTTTTTAGCTAATGTCTGTTTCATGGCAAGATTCTTAAATATACTTGGTCTTAATTTTATAAGATATCCCCTGCACTAATCATTCCACATAATTTCATTAAATTATGGAGGCACATACATTCAAATCACAGATAAAATTGTGAGTTGTTCTTCCTTGGTTACTATTTAACAGCATATATGAAGTGTGTACTATACATCAAACCCCTTAGGCTGGAATTTACAAATGGCTCTCATTTTTTAGAACTCTTAAGATTAATTTTGTAAAAAGGACTCTTAAAAATTTTCATCATTTTGAAAATTCAATCTGGGATTTTTTATTTAGACATGATGTGACTTTGGTAATAACAAAGCAATTTTTCCATAAAATAAATATATTTTTTCAAGTATTATTTTTCATTTTTTTAAAATTTGAAATGAAAAAAGCTTGACTTTTATTGCAGCATACACATGTACGTTCCTAAAAATAAACACAGCCAGTTCTCTTTTGTCACTATTGTTCTGGATGGTCTTGATTTTTCTCCAGTAGCATCTTTTTGTCAATTTCAAACATGATTAGTTTTGAATCAAACTGCACAGAGGAAAACTGTACATTATATGTTTACAGTTTTTCTCTGTGAAATACTAACAGAGGCAGGTGAAATAATAATTATTACAAGTATGTTTGACCATTTCCTTTCAATGGTGTCATTTTCTGGTAATTTTTGGTTTGTAGCAAATTTAAATGATGTTAATGTCTCTCTGATGTCTTTTTTAATGAAAGAATAGAGCTGTTCTATCACATTTTGATCTTTCTTTAGAGGTTTATTTTTAAAATTCACTGATTTCTGAGGAAAGACTGAGAAAAGTGAGTTTTTTATAACTCACTTTTTCCACTCGAAACTTCTAAACTCAAGTAATAAATTATGGCCCCCCTTTTCTCACCTAATCTTCAAAGTTTTTAAATTTAGTTCAATTTAAGTCAAAACATCGTTACGTTAGCTTATGGTTGTTCTTGAAGAAAGTAGAAAGCACAGTTTTGGAACAAAATATCATATTATCGAGATTGTTAAAAAATCTAAAACAACATTGAAGGTTGAGGCAAAACTAGCAAAGATTCAGTTGAAGGTTTCTTTTGCGTTTTGTGCCAAAGGCTTACTTTAAATTCAAATTTAGGGAAATTGTAAAATATTTTAAGTGGACATTAATCTTCATAGTCTGGTGAACTAAAATATGTCTTTTATAGTCTACTTACTGTGAGCTCAAAGGAGTTTTTACGGATTTAACAATTTCCTTCAAATGTTAGCTATGTGAAATTTGTATGCAAGATTCTTTCCTTTAGATGGCATTTAGTGGATGCTTCCATACAAACCCCATGTGCATCACTCCATTTTTGTTCCATCACTTGATAAAAATTAGTCTTTATTCATTTTAAATGCAGTTACAATTTGACAGTAGTGATAAATTTGCAGTTGACTGTTTTCTTCTCCATCTTCTTTTTCCTCTCCTCTTTTATTTGTTTTGTTTTTGGAAGTATTGGGCCTTATCATTATCAATTCTCTCCTTTCTAAGAGTAGTTGTTAGAGGCAAATTGAACAAAAATTCCAAATATTCCTTTAAGTTCAAATGTACCAAAAATAGAAAGATAGAACATGGACTCCTGCCAAAGATGTTTATAATAAATAGTGACACTTCCTCTTACATGTACAATGTATGTATGTGTTTCATGACTAAGTATAGAAGTAAAAGGATCGTTTTTTGGCTTGCATTAGACCAATATATGTTCTTGTACAAGTAAGTTACAATATTGTTCTTTGTGTTTCCTGTTTTGCTGAATCAAAGTTAATGAACTGTCTTGGTCTTTGATAAGAATGGCTGTTGGCCAGATGTTAATGTGCCTTCCATCCAAGTCTTTGTTCCCTGACACAGCACAGATCTCTTGTTTTAGTATAGATGAAGCTAAACATTGAAAGATTTTTTTTTTGTTACTGTTGTCAACATACTTTAATCTGTTCCAGAACAACATACATGTACTTCTAAACAGGATTGAAAATACATGTATATGTTGCAGATAATTTTTTATTTCAGGTAATTTTTGTTTTTCCTTTGTTTCAATTCATTACCATACATTACCATATCCAAAAACAATGGCAAAATAAAAATTAGCTGAGATAAAAAATAAATTACAACATATATATCTATATAGATATAAAAAGAGAGAACATGAGTGATATGTCGTAATGAGTGGCATCTGTAATTTGGGTATTACATGTAGCCCATCCCAAGGCTGTGCTGTAAAGAAAATTGAAGGGAGCCCAGTGCTCTGAACTTGCGAAATCCAGTGTGCCCAGCATATGATTTCTATGAAAAAGCTAAGATTTTCTAGTCGCCCGAGAACAAAAAGTTAGGCCCCATGTGCCACCGGGCTCTGCTAGAGCTCAGCCTTGCATCCTTATTTTAATCAAGCACAAATGGACAAATTATGTTCGCTTGTTGGTCTGCTGTGGTACCAATGAGCTGCTTTCTTATTTGACTGGTGTGCCTGTGATTATTGTACACAGTTTAAAAAATGTGAACAATAATTTCACAGCCTTTAACCCTTTAAGCCCTAAGAGTGATCAGCAGAAAATTTCTCTTTGTAATATCAATGCTTTGTAAAACAGAGTGGTCATGAGAATTAGGGACATGATCACACAAGATGAATTTGCTTGATATTTTATCAACTTCTCCCCACTACTTCTGTAGGAATTGAATAGGGGCAACAAATGAGAATTCAACTTTTGATCTTAGGGTTTAAAGGGTTAACAGCATTTTTTATCATTTGCCCTTCTCTTCAGGTGCTACTTCACCTACTAGTACTGTAGATCCTGTTGTGCCGACCCCAAAAATACCCAAACTGCTTCCTGTGTTAAAGAGAAGCAATAGTACCCAGGAAACCACATCAGAGCCTGTGGTACCTCCAGCAATACCAAAACTACTTCCTGTATTAAAGAGAAGTCACAGTTCCCAGGGAGTGACTGAACCTGTGGCTGCGTCACCACCACCAATAAAAGTAAAGCAAGAAAAACCTGAATCTCCAATGGATTTTTCGCCTTGTCAAGAGTCTATGCAGAAGGTCTGTGGGCAGTTGAATATGAAAAAAATTTTGCTTGTTTTTGTTTTTAACTGTCTAGCTCACCATATTGAGCATAGAATAAACTGTGGGTGCTCTGAGTGGCTAAATAAATGTTTTTATCAGAAGGAAAAGGGCAGAAAAGCATGGCTTTTATGACAAGAAGGCATCTTCCTAGGCCACATACTGTTCTCTGATTACATTCAGTTACGGAAGTCTTTCTACATGTATCTTGGCAGAGTGGAGGGATGTTTTTATGTTATGATAACTGGCCTCTCAGGCATGCAACGAACACACTGTCCGATAACTTGGGGCTAGTGGATTTTGCTATCGGGCTAGTAAATTCTGTTGTTAGCTTGCATGGCACGTAAGTGAGGTCTCTTGGGGAATTCAGATTACAGAAGAACTGTAATCAATCCTGCTCATCAAGAGTTTTTTAGGGCTAGGTGAAATGACTCTTAGGCTAGTACATTCTAGTTACAGCTTGCCCAATTGGAATGCTGTAAAACTGGTTTTCTTTGCACCCTGCTCCTACCATTTATTCTTGACTATTATTTCATGAGGCCGAGTATCATCTGAAGAGTTATGGAGATTGAAGAGGATGTTAATTGGCCAGGGCGAACAACACCCTCCGAAATCTCCATAATTCTTCAGATGATATGAAAGTTGAATTCAATGTTATTGTTTTATTGTTCATTCAAAGTAATTTCGAGTTTAAAAACATGCTCACATCCATTGATGTTAAGTTCATCTTTGATAGTGCATGTTTATCGGCAAGTTTAGGAGATAAAGGGTTGTTCATTTCTGCTAATATTCTTTAAATGGCCGAAGTCCTTTGTTAAGTTGTCTACTTGCTGTTCTTGCAATGTTTTTAGCCAATAGTTCCTTTTCTTCCAACTCATCCTCATCCCTAAGTCTTCTCAGTTAACTGTTCAGTTTTCTGGCGATTATGCTGCTCAGTTGAGGTCATTTTTCACATATTGCAAAATTTCGTCCAAATTTGGTCAACAGTACATAGTAGCTGGTTATTTATTTTCCCAATCTGAAATGGAGAAATATTTTGAAAGAGTAATAATGTGCATTATTGAATTTTGCGTATGATTTTTAGCAGCAACAAGAAGATGCCACAAGCGGTGAGAGTGGGATTGATGAGACAAGTTCAAATGATGACTGGTGTGCTGTGTGCCGTAATGGTGGAGAACTTTTATGCTGTGATACTTGTCCACGTGTTTTCCATTTGCAGTGCCATGTACCATCCCTTGCTAATCTTCCAAGGTAAATCTTGTGTCATTAGTGTACATTATGGCAGGGCTGATCTTTTTGTTAGGACAGTGAACATCAACTCAAAAGATCTGTTGACCAAAAAGTTGACACAATATAATGAAAGCCCAAGTTGAAGCTTATGGTCTTAAAAGTTATGAAAAGGCAGCCCTTTATTCTCTGTTTTGTAGTTATATGTTAAACCTATGTTTTGTTGAAAAAAATCTGGTATCAACCATGCTGCCTGTTCTTAAAAATTGGTTGAAAGCTGAAGGTGAAAGTTTTGGGGCAGGTTCATTTTTTAGTGAATTGTTCTGTTTAACACTAAGATTCTCGGCATTGAACTGTAGTCATTTTACTTCCATTAGTGACTCGTGGAGTTGTGGATTGTGCAGGGAGGTTGACTGGAATGCTTTAAGACAGAGGGGTATGTCCAATTTAAATCTATTGTAATTTCATATCATTTTTGAGGCATTTTTTTACTTGCCAGGAAGTAAGGTTGAGAGTCTTTCGACCTTTTGCAAATAAAAAAGTGGAGTTGTAGGCAGAGTTGTTTAGCTTGACAGAATTGGAAACACAAGAATAAGAACTATTCTATTTTTTCCTAACTCCACTTATGACTCTGCTGCTAGTGAAAATCAGATAGTCAAAGATGAAAGCAGAAGCAGAAAATTTTTATTGTGACTCCAACAATTTGGGTTTGACTAGATCATTAGTGATGGAGGTACATTGTTTAGCAGAATTGGAATGCTATTTTCACTAAATCTTTGGTTCTGATTACAACACTGTGAAAACCAGCTTTTTGTGAGAATGTAGCTCTCCAGCAGTTCTTTTAAATTATCAAACTTTCTTAACAACACAGATCTGGAGGGGGTCTCCCCTGGAAATAAAAGACGCTCTTCTTGTAATGGTCTAACAGAGTTTGAGAAAAAGGTAATTGAATTACTCTTTATCCAGTCCCTTTGATGAATTATTAATATTGTAAGCAGTTCTTTTCTCAGCTTATGTTTAACATTTTATTCATTTTTTTTTAAATAAGGTCTGTGAAAAAATTTTGCTGGAGCTGTTTTGTCATGCAGACAGTATTCCATTCCAACAGAAAGTTAGCAAATCAGTAAGTGAAAACATTATTTTTCAAAAACCAAGAATGACCAAGCGAGTAGCACAAGTTCCAGTTGTCAGGACATTTTCTCTCAAAGGATTAAAATTGTTTCATTTTAGTTTATGTGGCAATATAGGCAACTAAAGTGAGTAGTTATACATGTTATATTTGATGGATTGCCATTTTTTAGACTAATTTTCCTTTTGAGTATACACCTCTCATAAGATTATATTTTTTGCATCAAAGGTGACAGTCAACTCTGAGAGAGTTGACAGTAGAGTCGTTCTAACTGAAACCAATGATGCAGAGAGAGAGAGGGGGGGGATTATTAACTTTCTTCCCCTGAAATAAGGAGGCTTAATAGAGGGTTTACAATATCATGATCTTCTTTACATTATTTTATTTCTTTTTCCTGCAGTTCCATTTATAAAATTCATATATTCATTATTTCAACCAAAGTCTTGTTCCAAAGTTTGCCAGTGAACCATTGTCTGTTTTTTAGGTTCCTAATTATTACAAAGTGATTACTCACCCTATGGATTTGTCAAATGTCCGTGCAAAGCTTCAAACACAGAACTTCGCACACTATCAAACCTTCCATGAGTTTGTTGGAGACTGTCGCCTGATCTTTGAGAACTGTGCAATATTTAATGAAGTAAGTACTACTTCTTTTAATAATAATTATTGTTGTCAAATGAACCCCTAGTCAATTTTTGTGAAATTTTAAAGAGATTATTCATTACAGCTGCAAAATTTACAGCTCTTATCAAGGAAGAGGAAGGGTATACATAAAACAGCTACATGTCGATCACTAACATTGTTGTTTCCAAAATAAAACATGCGGTGAAATTATTCAAATATGTATTTGAGTTTGATAGTATGGCTCCTTTTCCATTAGACTAATGTAGTTCATTATTTTTTGGTTAGCTTTAAGGTTGACTTCAGTTTAAAGCAAAATATATAGTTTGTGTTTAGTTACATGTATTGTTTTTTAAAGTTACAGTACCTATCAATTACTGCAAGGACATTCCTCTTCCTTGACCCTTCCAAAGCCTTTTGTCACATCTTTTGACTCTTCTGGGCCACTGCGAAGGAACGTAAATGGACAAAAAAAATGATATAACATTATTTTGTCTTCAAAAAGGGCTGCACTCTAGCAGGGCCCAGGGGCCCCTGGTACCTAACTTTTGCTCCCAGGCAGTGTGAAAGTCTTATTTTCCTCATAAAAAATATAATGCTGGGCACCTTGATTTCACAAGTTCAGAGCACTGGGTATCATTAAAATTATTTTTTTCAGAGCATAGCCTTGACAAAAGCTTAACCAGGAAAAAACCTTGTACCACAATAATTTAAGCCATATTGAATTCTTTTCTACTCTTTTCAAGGGCTATATAGTAGTTATCTGTAATAACACCAAAGACAATTTCTTATGGGAGCTTGTGAAAATTGATTTTAAATTTCACAGGAATTGTGAAAACACATGTAAAATGGGTAAGATTTCATTTTGTGAAATTTGAAGCTTTTCTCAGGCTCGAATGAGAAATTTTCTTTGGTGTTATTACATATAACTAATTACATCTTTTGCCCTTGAAAAGTGTAAAAAAGAATGTAATATGCTCAAATTATTTTGTACAACGATTTTGTCTGATAAAAAAAAAGTACTCAGTTTCCTGATGGATTCCGTCTTAATTTTCATGCATACCGATGAGATGTAAATGTTCCCCATGTCTATTTATTTTCCAAGAGCAAAAAGGGACTAGGAATTTGTTCAGTTTGTTTAACACTGTCTTGTACTGGAATGTTTCCCATAGGCAACTTCTGAAGTTGGCAAAATGGGCCACAATTTAGAAGTATACTTTGACGCCGTGCTGAAAAAGTACTTGCCAAATTATGTGGATCCATCTGGGGAACCCAAGCCAAAGAGGAGAAAAGATGAAGCAAGGCTGTATATACTGAATCAATGATATACACCTACCAGAAAATTTATTTTTTAATGATTAAATTATTATATGAAATTATTGAGGGCTGGTAATTGGGCAAATTAGCCCTGTTTAATAGTCACTTATCTCACTAGTTGTGTCAGGTCCTCAGTTCATGTGCTTGTTAAAAGAGAGAAAATATTGTTTTAGTAAAAATGACATTGCACATTATTTTCATGTGTGGTAGTGTGGGATATGTGCAGTCAAACCTCTTTTGAACACCTCTATTACCAACATTTCTATTGGTCTCAAAGAGGCCAAACTTTGAGGTGGCAAATGGTAATACCAAGATGAGCTAAGATGTTGAGGTCTTTCTCTGAGTGGTCAACACTTTGTAGACTGTTCACAGTCCCGTATTTTTCCTAAATGTCGTTGAGATCAAGCAACCAGGCAACCATCTTGGATGAGTGCCTAATCTACTTAGGGGGTGGGGGATGGTTTGAGGCCTTCCTCTCCCACAGATATAAACTCCAATGCCTACCTCCTTGTTACATAATGGAAGCAAGATGGCCGCTCATACTAGCACTTGATCATGGTGATCGTACAAAAAAATATGGGACTGTGAACAGTCTAAACACTTTCCAGCTAACTTGAAGACCTATTATAAACCCCTCAGAGATTTTGAGATTGAATCAACATTTTTCAAAGTTCCAGTTTTTTTGGGTACCATATCACAACCCCAACTTAACTTTTTAAACTCTTACATCGGTATGTGTAATCATTTAACAACCAAGACCTTTTTCACTAAATTTATTGATCATTTTCTTTAAGTTTGATTGAAAAGTGTTACCACAAGGAGAAATTAAATGTTGATCACTCTAGGTTAGGGGTCAAAGGGATTGCAGAGATGTCTGTAGCCTTTGGTGTCCAAGTTCAAAAGGTTTGACTGTATAATCATTGTACATAGTTGTGTGTTTACTGTCAGTAACTGATGTTTTGTTTAGTGGTTATTCATCCCTGATAAAATGTACTCTTTCAGTTTTAGTCCATAACTAAATACCGTAACTATGTAGTCTATGGTTATAATGCAGTATTTAGCTGCTAATTAAAAATACTGATTACTCATGTACATTGTACAACTGTAGCTACATGTTTGGCATAATTTATGTTCACTGATTCATCAAGTGGCCTATTAATATTGATGATGAACATTAATTTTTATTGTCCATTAAACGTGCCTGTTCTAGTCTTGAAGCAGACGTTGACATGGGTTATAACCTTGCAGACAAGCTACGATTACTGTAGGCAGTATGGGCTTAAAATGCAATGATCTCAACTCTCTTGTAAACTTAATGAAATTTAGTATTACATGCACTTTGACACTTTGCATTTTAAAAAACGTGTTGATAGGAATTAAACAGCATTGGAAATCCAGTAATCCAATAGTGTGCCACAGGGATTGTGCCATTTCCTCATTGCTTTGTGTGACTCTGGCATTCAGCAATTGATGCTTTTTAGTTTTGTCTTTTGTAAAGTTTACAACCATGATTGTCAGGACAAACTGTTTATGGTTGTCATACTCATCTATTCATCCATCAAATCATTATCTTTCGTCCATAAATTTTATAGGATACTCTGATTGAACATACTTTGTGCAGACTGTAAAATTTTGGATCCTTGTAAATGGGGCCACATAAATTAACAGGCCAATCAGATTATGGAGTGTGTTACTTAACCTCTTATCATCATCATCATCATCATCTTCAGCATCAACATCATCATCATCATCATCATTATCATCCTTTGATAGCCTCTAAGGTCCATCGTATTCTTTGTTGCCACCAAGTCGTTTTCATTTCCCTCCAAAGTCCATTGAAGATGAGTCCAAAATTAATTATTATATCTGCTGTGATTTTATTAGGTTCCTCTACTCATCACTCATGCATAACCGGTATTGGTAATCTTAGTGGATTGTTCCATTGGTCGTGCTTACTGTGGCCATTTTGTTATGGGCTAACAACAATACTGTTATTATTTTTCCACAAAATCTCTAGTTACATGGTAACAAGATTGTGTACATAATAATTATAGTGAGTGTTAATTGAATAGGTTATTCTCACAGATGTATGAAGAAATCTTCAAATGAATATAATAATTGATCAACTTGAAAATAATATTATGGTCAAACCACATAGCACCATTTTTTTTTTGTTTCCTCATGTAGAGATCTTTTAGCTGTTGACTCACTCAACTTGTCTTTGACCAGGTCTCCTCTAATTGTATTGGAAGTGTAGATGGTACCATATCCTGGCAGGTGGCCAAATAAATGATGTTCAGTGTAATAAAAATATTTAAGTTGTGATATTGATCATATCATGTGACTTCAAATAATGAAGGGGGTGCATACATGACACCGGCACGACTTTCATGCCGGAGCGAGTTCACTCCGGTTCCCTCTCATGGCTCTATATTTGTTTACATGATACCACCACAAAATGTCATGCTGGCACGAGTCATCACCCCAGCATGAGTGCACCCCGGTTCTTGTACCGGGGCGAGAATGTCACTCTGGTACGAAATCTCACAGTGGTATCATGTAAATGCGAAACGACCACCCGTTTTAGTGTGAAATCGGTCTGCCAGTAGACTGGAATGGGTAGCATGTGTATTTTATCATCATGAAGTGTACCTTTAAATAACAAGATATGAAATGACCCAGTCATCATGTAAAGGCAATATGAAATCAAAGTCATCCCGGTATGAAACTCTCACAGGTGCGAGTTTTCTCATGTAAACACCCTCTAAGGTTTTTTCTGTCTTTAGCTACAATAATTTATTCATGGGAGACCAGAATGTGAACCCATTTCCAATTTGCCCCAAACAAACAAACAAACCTCCACTAAGTAATCATTCAGTGGCTAATTTGGTGACCTGGGTTTGGCAGTAACACAGCAAAGTCACAGTGTTATTAGTATAATTATTGTTTGTGGCCTTCCTTGAGTTTAAGTGAGCTAAACATTGGCAAAATGTTACTGATTTGTGAGCTCTCCCTGGTGTCCCCGCGAGATGTCTTGTGCACCTCCAAAAATTTGGTTGTAATAGTATGTCAGCAATATCTGCCCTGATTTTAAACAAAATTCTTATTATGTTCATGCAAGAGCTGTTATTGTGGGCAGCATTGTCGTTTGTTCTAGTTTCTCCTGTAGGGTGTTCACATCTAAAACAAACGTCCTAGCTGGCTTCGACCTTCACTTGTATTTTGTCACAAACATTTTATGCTGAACAGCTCACGATGTCAGAGCTAGACAGGGAGTGCTTGTGTTAGACTGATTGACCTCACTGTGTTCACTGAGCTTGAGATGTGTGTCAAATTACATGTGGCCAAAATTGCCTATAGCTGGAGTTTTGCATCATGACCTTCAGTTCACTCAAAGAACATATTCAAATGTCGTGGCTTTTTATCTTATGTTTGCACTTCATTTCGAAAAAAACACCTGGATTAAGGATAAGTCATGTACAAAACAGAGAGGGAAAAGGTAGTTTCTGTTAACAGTCAGATGCAACACAGTGTGCTTTTTAATTCCCTTTGTTTTCCAAAAATGAATGCTACACAACTAACCTTTTTGACACTATATTTCTGCAAAACAGGGGGAAAACTACAAAAAGGAAAAAATGGGGGAAATGTTCTGTGTTAGATGAAGGTTGCATGCAAGTCTGGAAAAATGTAATTGTAGCTCGAGTTTCACATAGGCCACTGGCCTTGATAGAATTGTCATTATACACAATAATGTTAGTCTTTTCAGGTAATTCAGTTTCAGTTTCATCCTCTGCTATTGACTTAAAGATGAAATTAACTGTCAGGCAAATCATTCAAATGAAACTAATAGATATTTATTGTTAGAAATAAAGTCTTATTCACAAACCATTTGTTAATTTTTGTGAATGAAAACAATGGAGTCATGTAGCAGCTACTTGACCCCAAACAATACTAAAACAATAACTGGAAGAATGACATGTCATTGTTTCCAGTGACTAATTAGGAGGGACATTAAGAGCAGCTCCAACACTACACAAACAATGGGCATGTTTACTGTCAAACCCAGAAAACCATGAATGTGAAAAATTTCAGGAATGTTTTGATTGTGTAGTGACCAACCACAATAAAGTTCATGACATGCAAGCAAACCTCAAAACCACATTAGATGGTGAATTTTGAACCTGGTGAATAAAATAATAAGAAAGATGTGTGCCACCAACTGAAAAAATTCTTTCTCATTTATTCAACAGGCTTAAAATTCACCATCCCATCTTTATCAAATAATTTCTTTAATCTGCCAAAACTCAGGAGCCATTATAACATTGGTTGATATGGCCAAGCAATAGACAACAATAACCGTAAGTAACCCAAAGATTTATACAAAAATAAAACAGAAGCAAACAGAAGAACACCAAGTTGGCTTTTTCTTTCAACTTTAATTATTTGTACACAACTTTGCCTATGCAACCAGGACGCAGGCACCTCCAACCTCCTTAATCTTTTCCTCAGCCTTACGACTGAAAAACTTTGCCTTCACAATCACAGGCTGTTTAGGTAGAAGGCCTTTACCAAGAACTTTGTAATATCCCTGTAAAGAAAACAGTTTGTTACTATTTTAGAAGAAGACATTACACAAACTACTGCAATTCTTAGCCTGAGTCTAAAGTGAGAGAGGGAGAGACAAGGAACCGCCCGATTACCTCAGTTGGGAGGGCATAGGTCTGCCAAGTGGGAAGGCAGGGGTTCAAACCAACGCCAGAAAAAAATGGTGAGATCGTGCTGGCTTATGAATTGAGATCTTGTCTCAGTTAAGACGATCATGCCATAGGGCAGTGACGTTAAGCAGCTGACCTTGTCTCTTTCGTCCTTCTTTCATTAGTCAAAATCAAAGGGGATGTAAGAGAACCCACACTACTGTTCAAAAAGAGTAGTGGAAGTTCCCCAGTGGTGTGGTCTACCTTACACACATCATTCATATCATGGACTATGGGTGGGTTACAGTAAGCTCATAAATGGACTGATAGCAGCTGCCAATGGCACCTTCTCCATACAGATCACTTTGTGCTTTCTTGTGAAACCAAAGGAGATTCTTTTAAGATCAAGCAGAGTTTACAAAGATTCTATGATGCAGAACTCAAAATTTTTCGAGCAATGTTCCAAAAAAGGTATTTTTTCAGACTCCCACAGTCCAATGAAGATATGCACCTGTATGAGGGTTCTGAAATTCCTCATTTTGAAATTAAAATAATGTTCTGGGTAAAGGTGTGATTAACCATGACTTGACTAACAAAAAAAATTACACTTCATGATTAATCGTAGTTGCAATTTTTTTTTAAATACTAATATCTACACCTTTTTCATAGTCACTTGGGGCCTACTTCATGCACCCCTTAAATTATTCTTCATTCTACAGAGTACTTGCCACCAAGAAATGAGTAGGGAAGGGATTAAACAAATAAAGGTAATTCAACAGAGCATACTTACAGCACGAACAACATCAATAACTGGGACTGGGCCATCAGTCTTGTCCTTGTAGTACTGCCTTGTCTGCTCACTGACAAGGGACCACAGCTTATCCAAGTTAACAGCTGGTTTGTGGTATTTATTCCTTGTTAAGTGAAAGTGTCGCATGCCTACTTTACCAAAGTAACCTGGATGGCTGTAATGCAAAAAAAGGGCTTACATTAATGCCTTTAAACATCCACGTTACAGAAAAACCAATAGGCCTTTTGCATTAGTTGATCAAGTGATCAACTTTCGATAAACATGAAAACAGTTCACTCTTGAAAAATTTTGTTAGCACACGCTGAAAGCGCACATTCAAATTAGGTAACCTGTAAATTTCCAGTCGTATATCTCAAAAGTAGCAATTGTTATGGCTGCCGAAAATTAGAACTATTTCACCATATCATTTGTCTTACTGTATCAAGACCATGTTGTTTGTCACAATTTCAGCCCAACAGGGCACATGATATAGTGCCTTGACTTGAATGGGAAGAACTACATCAAAATGTACCCTGTGTCTACCAAGGAAATCTACTGCAATACAAACATTAACTCACTATTTATCAAAGTTAATCCTGTGGTGAAGCAGTCCTCCAGCATTACCACGACCTCCAGGATGTTTCCTGTGTTTCCCTGTAATCACACATTAACAAAAGTTAATTGGCTGCTTCACACAACAGAAGTTATAGTAAGATTTCTTTACAACCCCACACATCTATTACATATGCAGCAATCTCGTACTATTCTGCACAAATAGTTACTATCAACAGAGTTGAAACATGCATGCATATATAAATAAATGTATGGGGCAGAGCGGAAATCCCACAGGAGCTTTCAAAGCATGAATTTGATTGGGAAACTTTCCTATATTATATGAAGATCAATCACTCTGTATTCACTTAGTCTTTGGTTACATGTTGCAATTGTTTTTCATATGTGATTGAATATTATGTTTTCTTCTCTAATACCTACGTCGTTGTTCTCACAAGCTATAAGATAGCAAATCAGTTAAAAAGAGTATTGGATCAAATTAAGATCTGTACTCAACTAGAAAATTGCAAAACTTAAAATAAGTTCAACACCTTGGCCACATTGGGAACAGAAGTTGACACTGTAAAGAGGTGGCTGTTGTAAAGAGCTTTCTAAACAAGAGTCGAAGTATGGATCTTTTCATCAGCCCGGATGAAAAAAAGTGGCCATTGTAGAGAGGTGGCCGTTAGGGGAGGTTCAACTGTATATATCAGGGTTGGCCTGGCGGGGGGGGGGGGGGGGGGGTAGTGGAATACCAAAATACCTGAATTAAACCTTCCAATATACCAAAAATTATACTAAAACTTGTGTAAAATACCAAAATTAAGAAAACACAGTATACTTTAGACCCAAAATTGGTCATGAGGGAATACTCTATACCCAATTTTAAGCATAAAAATACTGTATACCTGAAATTAAATAACCCAATATACTGCAT
>NC_133206.1:33852023-33902023 GCF_958299795.1 Porites lutea
TGGGGGGTAACCCTGCAATGGACTAGCATCCCATCCATGGGGTAGTAGTGATAGTGCTAGTCATGCTTCATGCTGAGGAAACCAGGATAAGCTCTCTGCTGTTTGGTCCTTTGGCTCGTGTGCACCCTTACCTTTTTACCTTTTACTCCTTAGATGGGTAGCATTATTGTATGTAGCATGGTGCAGTTTGACAATTTTCTACTGGAGCTTTTGGTCTATTCATTGCAGTTTTTCTTGAGGACACAAATACATAATGGTAGAACTTAAAGGGTAATTTTCAGGAGAATCTATTAGTTTATCAAAATTAACTTTGTGCTTGTTTCTACATGTTCCTTCCTTGGTTTCTTTTAGGAATTATTTGGAAAAAGCAACCACACCAGGCCCAGTTACATTTTGCCATAATGACCTTCAAGAAGGTTTGTCACTATAATTATCTTTTCCATAACATTTTTGTGGGTAACAAGAGGAGCCCGCAATCCTAATCTCCAGCTTATTAGGCATGCGTCGCATGTATGTAGCCAGCATTCAATTGGACTTCCACTAAAAATGACAGAGCGCAATTTGATCATGCACATTTCAAACCACAAATAACTAAGATAGTACGCATGCAAAAATATTTCAGTTCTCTGCAATAAAAAGTAGACTGTAGTTTACTTTTGAAATACAAATGGAATGGCCACTGAATACCAATGGTACTAACCTTAACGATCAACAAACTGATTAACCCATGCGTAGCTCAATGAAATATTGGAAGTCTAGACTGTTTACAGTCCCCCGTTTCTCCATACGATTGTTGAAATTGAGTGCTTTACATTACCGGCGGCCATCTTGGATGAGTGTTAAATCTACTTTTGGGGCAGGGGACAGTTTGGGAGGAGGCATAAACCCTGATGCCCACCCCATCGGTAGATATGAAACCAAGATGGCCACCCATACCGGTAACTGCTCAATCCTGATGATCTTACGAAAAAATAGGGGACTGTGAACAGTCTATTGGAAGTCTAGTCTAACAAGATACAGTAAAAACCTGCTTATAAGAACGCAAGTTTTTCCAAGCTAGGCTAAGAAGGTTCTTATAAAAATAGTGCTAACTGCAAAATTAGGCCCGGTTCAAACGCCGCTCCACTCATGTGCTAAGTACGGCAAAAGAGCGGTTTCTGAATCAATTTGGTACAGCAGTTTTAGTTTGGTGCAGCAAAAGTGTTTGGTGCAACAAAAGTTTGACAGAGTCTGTCAAACTTTTGATGTCACGGCAGTGTCGCTCCAAAGTCAAACTTTTTCAGTAAGGTCTGGCACATGAAAAGTATGATGTCTGTACCAGGCCTTAGGCTAATCAGGTTCTTAAACAGGTTTGTTTTTTTTTTTTAAATAAGGTGTTCGTCAATTTGGGCCCATTTTTTGTATTGCGTGCATAATATGTTATAAAAATCCCTTTAATCCAAGCATGTCAAAGCCATTTATGAAGGATATATAGATCTACATGTCAATTGTCTCATTGCCAGGGTTTTATCTTCATTTTACTAACTGGTAGAGCTTGTTCTGTTAAATTTGTGTATTCAGTGTTTGACTGAATTTCTCAAAATAAGAACCTGTTGTAACATTGTAGGCTAAAACAGGTCCTTATTTAAAACGGGTCTAAATGGACAAACTAAGCCTAACAGGTTCTTAAAATCTAGGTTCATATGGGCAGGTTTTTACTGTATAGGTAAACAGTGGTATACAATTTAACTCACCACCAAGCTAATGGTACTGAATGATACTAGAACCATGCTTAGCTCGATTACTCACGAAATATAAGAATTCTTATCCAATTAGACACAGTTTAAACTAGTGGTATGCAAACCGACTCACCATACAACCAATACCACTAGCTCACAAACTGTTCACACCCCCTCCCCGACAAATCAATTCTATTTACGTCTTCGTTTATTCCTCCTACTGGGCGAAATACTTGCAAATATGATTTAGAGCATTGATCAATAATATTTTTACACAGGAAACATTTTGAGAATCCCAAAAGATGGGCAGGAGAACAATGAGGAAGATGTGGATATTATGTTCATTGACTTTGAATATAGTGCCTACAACTATAGGTAACTACACCATAATTAATGTGCAGGATATTGAAGGAATAACTTCTTTATTGAGATAACCATTCATTAAGCCTGGTTTTCACTAGCGCAAAAGCGTAAGCATGAGGACATACACACACGCAGAATGGCATATTTGACTCAACAATACCTGCTCTCCTCAACCCGATGATAGAGAAGATGGTGGACAAACTGTCCGCCATATTGCTTTTGATATGTTTGCATGAGGTCTGGGTTAAAGTGACCTACGATTGGTCCACGGCCTTGTGCTTATGCTTGTGCTTATGTCGACCCAGTTTTCACTAGTCAAAGCTACGACATAAGCATAAGTGCAAGAAGAACGAACTTGTTCGTTTTTCTTGTGCTTGTGCTTATGTCGACCCAGTTTTCACTTGCTTACACATGTGCTTGTGCTTATGCTTATGGTTATGTTTATGCATTAGTGAAAACCAGGCTGTAGTATCGTACACACTCATTTTTGAAATGTTATTTCCCATGAAAAGATAGTGAACCCTCAAAGTAGCTGTGGGCCCAGTTGTGTGAAGGTCAATTGGCACTAATTGGCATTGAATGGGAACCCCTAATTGACAAGAAGTTTGTTTACCAACAATATCAAGTCAAATAGTAAAATTACGCTGGAAATTAGACTTGCATTTTTTTGTACTTTTGTAGCAGGACTGTAAGGTCTTGTAATTCAATTTGTAAGGTATTGTATTTTTTTAGTTTATTTAATGGCAATTTTTGTTGTGTAAGTGTTGTTAGAGATTGAAGTGAAATTTTAAAAAAAAGTCCTTGACTGATTTCTCAACATTCACCCACTCTTTTTTACTGCTATTCTTCATTCCAGGGCTTTTGACCTGGCAAATCATTTCTGTGAATGGATGTCCGATTACAGTGTTCCTGCTCCTTCATATTTTTCTTTGTCACTGAGCAAATATCCCAGTAAAGAGCAACAAGTGAGTCATGACTCAGATTCCAAACAATGTAGCCAGTAGGAGTTGCAGTATTTGTGTGACAGAGGCCAGTCTCAATACCTTCCCACTATGAACACTAAATACAGAAATGCATTATAAACACTAGTATTAAAAAGTCACCAGCATCAGTTGACTCCTAACAATAACAGCACGTAATCAAGAGAAAGTGTTATGAGAATTATGAAAATGATCATTGAATGGACACTCTTTGATCTTTTACCAAATGATTTTGACTAAAACTGTGAAAGGTTTGAACCCAGGAGTCATTTCATAAGTAAGTTGAGTATGATCGTCCGGGTGAACGTAGTCCTGAATAGAACTGTTATTGTTGACAGTGACTGACGTTTCAACAACCTGTGCGGTAGTCATCTTCAGAGTCAAAGTGAGCGGTATCATGTCCGTTGATGGTATTATACTCTGGTTATTGATCTAGATTGGAAGTATGTCACCTTTTCGAAATTCTAGTTCTAGCAGTTTGTGGTTTTGTCCATAAACCCAGTACCCTGGGTGCCAGAGGCTTTTCATGCGCGGTCTCCGGTTTCGGTCAAGTCTTAAAAAGTGACCCCCGCTTCGCCGCTCGTGTCTTCGGCCTTCGGCCGAACACGTGTCGGCCCGCGGCCGACGAAACGAAGCTCCCCGTCGCACGCGAGAAAAAACCTCTGGTAACCAGGGTATAAACCTAGTAAACAGACTAGTGTCCAGACCCTGAGAGAAAAAGGTTGGCAGAACTCAGATTTTCGTCTCGCCTGAGGAATTGTGTCACCCAATGAAAATACGTCATTCTCATTATTAAGTTTGTTTTACTGACAGCTGCTGTTTGTTCGGGCTTACTTGGGAAGGAATACACCCATTAATGGAACAATTTGTGCACCAACGATAGAGGAAACGGAGTTATTGGATCAAATCGACAGGTAATGCTTTAAACGCGACACCACCACAAGTTTCCCCAGGAAACGAGCGAAGAAATTCCATACTGGTGACGTGTCACTACCTAGATGTGGGTAGTGAATCTCATTGGTTAAAAATTTGCTTTAACCAATCAGAAGCACTACCAAGATCTGGATAATGACGCGTCGTCAGTATGGTGTTTCTACGCTCGTTCCTCAAACTTCATTTCCTTGGGAAACCAGTGGTGGCTTGCCGAGATGTCGGCTGTTTTCTCAGGCGTTTTCAAACACTCTTTCATCTGTCTTGCATTTGCAGTTTTCCTCCACGGTAGGGGGGGGGGGGATTCTAACACTAATACAGTACAGTATTGGCCGTTTTCTCTGAAGAGATGGATCATCTGTCTCAGAACCTCTATCTGTCGGAAAATCGTCGTCGTGTGAAAACGAGTGGGTGGTTATTTCGACGAGTAATCCTTCTAATTTTATGCGTCTGGTTAATTCGTTTGATTGGACGGATTTTGTTTCAGGTAGATTATCCTTTGCGGGGGATAATCCATCTCTAGTGTAAACATGGTCATAATGAAATTTGGTAGCCTTGAATTTTGTCAAACTGTTGTCTTGATCGTGTGCGAGACCCTGCATCTTAGTGGCTCTTTAAAAGAACGTTAGTAGTTTTAAGGAAATAAAACTGTGTTGAAATAAGCATACAGTCGAATCTCCGATAACGGATACCTCTCGTGGACAGACAACTTCCATACGCGTCATGCACGTGCAGGGACATATAATCGCAACTCCTATTTTAATCTCTCTTAAGCTGACACTTCTGCTTGTCCTGGGGTTGTGGTTTATACACTTGCAGTAGGTTTGTACAGTACCGCAAATGATCCCGGACCCCATATTTCCGTATTCCTCGACGTTTAAACAAAAGACGAGTTTCCTGCTTAACGTCCTTCCAGTACACAGAAACGAAACATCAATGCTTGAAAGAAAGGAGAACAAATTGCTAAAAGAAGCAATACGGTTATTTATCGTTTTATTCATTTCATTGTCTTACGCGTCAGCACTATTCACTATTCATCTATGCTTGAAGTCCATTGCATTCCTCTACTTTTCAAGGGATCATTTGCGGTCGACTGTGGGGATCATTTGCGGTCGATAGTGGGAATCATTTGCGGTCGACACTGGGGATCATTTGCGGCCCATTTCAGATTTTGGGATCTTTTGCGGTTCTGTACAAGTTCGAATTAACTTTGTCGCCTATGGGGCAGACCATTGGAAAAGTTATGGCGGTGATGGTGAATTTTCATGAACATTTCCCTTATTTCTTTAGTTCCTTTTCCTTTTCCTTTTTTGTACTTCGCCTACCCCTCCCCCATGACTTTTCTAACGGTCCGTCCCTAACTGGTCCTGAAAACTTTGCCGGCCGGGTATTGAAGCCAGTAGTAAACGGAAAAATAGTTGAATGCATTGTAATGAAGGTTGTTTTTTATTACTATTATTATCAATTATTTTTTAAAAAATAGATTGAAAATGAAACAAAAGAAAAACAACTAATAATTTCAATACATACACTGTATACTAGGACACTATTTTATATTTTCACCATTGGCTGAGAAATAGAAATAAATTTTAAAAAATGATTTAAAAAAATAACTAAAAAGGAAAAAAATGAAGGTTCTTGAAAACCACAAAGTGGCTCTTTGATAAAAACAGAAAAATCGGTGAGGACGCTTAAAACACAAAACCTTATTTCGAGAACACGCTCGTCAATGTGTACAGTAATGTACGCTACTGAAAGACTTGGGTTCGTGTACGTGTTTTATCGAAATTAAACGCACGCACTGGAATGTTTCGTGCACAGCAGGTAACAAGTGCGTTTATTTACTTATCACGAACAGGAAGTCTCTGACCCTTTGTCATAACTGAGCGCTACCAACTAAATCACAAGCGGCCGGAAGTCTCTAACCCTTTCAGTTGAACTGAGTGCTTTATACCGCAAAGCCACTAGTTCGTAAATAACAAGAATTATGGAAGCTGCGGTAAAAAGTTAAAAGCACATTTTAGAGTGTTTTTACTTGAACCGTGAAATAGGTAGTAGAATACTACGCACTATTACGCACTAATTCTATTGTCTTCTTTTGTTAACTTCTTGCTATTTTGCACCATAAGTTAGTACCTGTTTCACGGTTCAAGTAAAATCACTCTATGTGCAAATGGCGATGTAAATAAATCAAAATACGTTTCATAAGAAAGAACTAAGTTCGCTGGAGATGTTGTAAACACTACTTGCCTTGACTAGTTCTCCCGGTAAGAGGGTATTGTACGTTTGCGACCAATGTAATGTTGAATTTACGAGTGAAATGAAATAAAAAGAAAACACAGAAATAAGTTTTATAGTTAAAATTACCTTGTTAAGTTCATAATAAGGACGCGAGGAGGGGGAAGAAGTCTCAATGCTTGAAAATCGTGCATAATAGACCATTAACTTCTTCTAATGAGCCCCCAGAATTTCGAACAGAGCACTTTATCCTCGTAGTCTGCTGGGAATCCTAGCACTTCGTTTGGCTGAGGTGCACGCCACATTTCGGCGAGAGTACATTAACTGATATAATTGTACTAAATCAAACTGTTGATTTCTATCGACTGTGATAGTTGATTCGGGCTTTTCACCCTATATCGACCGTTATGAAAAAAACTCGAGTTTGTTTGTTTATTGTTCGGTAGAAGGTGCGATCACACCGTCTCTGATTTCACGGTTGGAGTAAAATGTAACCCTATAGTCTTGCAACGTCTCCACTTCCTTGTTTATGTTGTTTTTATGGGTCGGTTGAAGTTGCAGATAATTTTGTCATTTTAAGCGCTTGTTCGTAACACGGTGGCGGGTTTTCATCATCAGAGCCATCAATATCTTCCGTCCAAAATCCCGCATTGAATTGAGAAGAAACTTCTTGAGCATTTTGAACTACGGTGAAATAGTCAGGCAAAGCCAACGAGGAAGCTTCACCAAACGGTGAACGGTGAGGAGAATGATTAGAAGGTGACAATGGAGATGGTGATTTTTCCAAGTCTTCTGCCGGAATTCTGGAGACAGCAACTTCACTTGAGCTCCGTTTTCTCCGTCTTTTGTGGAAAAATATTATGGTGCAGACACCGCCCAAAAAGAATAAACCGATGAATACACCTCCACAGACTTTTGCTGCCACTGATTGTCTACATTCTTCTATCCTATTTGTCCTGCAGGATTTTGACAGACCGAGCAAGATAAGCAGAAACGACAGCGCCACAACACACGATAAAATTAGAAATATGCATATTATCAAAACGACTCCAGTTTTTCCCGTCCAACAAGTCGACCATCTGAAGGCTGCTCGTTCGTTAGTAGCCCTCTCTGCTCGCGTCACTGACATATCATCCATTTTCCAAGTCAACAATGCTTATTTCAAGCGAACTCTTTAGTGTCGTTTAAATCTTAGAAAGTTGTTTTTCCTCTTTTCCTGCTCCTGTTGTTAAGTCAAACCCTTTACATCTTCCGTTTTGCTTGTACTCACGTAGAGCTTGTGGCAAATTGTGAGCTCAAATTGAATTAAGTGAAACTTAGTTTTGAGGAAGTCAAGTACACTTGAGCACTTGTGGTTAACCTATTGCCCCTAGTCAGTTAAATATAGGGTCACATGCAAATTATGTATAACGTTCAAGTTTTTAGACGAGTGCTTTAGTGTGATCATCCAATTAAAACTTCCTTGTTGATTCTTTCCCATGGAATATTTTTCCAGTGTATTTTACAAATTGCAATTAAGGAATTTTTAGGCGCTCTTTTTACCAGGTCCTTTGTCATCCAAGTTCAAGATCTCTGAATTCATGTGACATTTTCCACGTAATTCGCTTTGTTTTCGTAGTTTTCTTCTGTATAACTTTTCCTCGGCCGGAGGTACTTCAGTTTTCAATTTTGGCGAATGAGGAATCATTCCTCGTGACGTAGGTTGTGCGTCAAACGGCTAATCGAAACAAACTGTGCGTGAAATTCAGCGTGCATAATATTGTTCAAATGAGGCCTTAAACTGCGGTTTAAAAAATAAAATTGGAATCCAAGCTTTCACCGATCAACGGCATCATCAGGGATGAGAAAATATTCCGCGCGGAGCTATATATATATATGTACGAAATAGGTGTAAGGTAAAATGTATAAAAGCGGTAAAAGCGTTAAAATGATGTAAAGTATGGTTGAAAGGTATAAAAGTAAAAAACTTTGAATAAAATACAACAGTATAATGACCGACTGTCTCTAGACAAAAGAGTCTAGGTTTGTATTTCAAATTTGTTATTTCTATACATTTATACCTACTAGAGCTATCCGAACCCGTGCTCTGGGCACTGGGCCACGCTGCCTCTCCTAAGAGAGACTAGTGAAAACAGGCTTGAGCGGCTGTGAAGGTAGCATGCTTGCTCTCCTAACAACATCCCCCATAATTGGTCAAAGTCAAAATTTGACAAAATTTCCACATTTCATTTGTAAAATGCAGAAAAATAAGTAACTTCAGGTGAAACTACAACAAAAGAGGTTTCGTTCGAACGGTATCACCGCAGCATTTCCTCCAAAGACTCTAAAGTTATAACCGCCAGTCTCCATCATTCATCCTCGAAGTGACATGGCTTGCCATCTGCTACATCAAGAGCTACTACACCCTACTTACCAGTGTATATTATATTTCAGATTTGTTTTGGCGTCGCATTTCTTCTATGGACTGTGGGGTGTAGTACAGGAGGGCTTCTCAAGCACTGGTAACATCATGTTTAACTACCTGGTATGTTTAGCATCACATTAGAGAGCTTTAGATTTGAAGACGAGGACGACTACGACTTCGCAAAGGCTTCTGGGGTTGTTACTAAGGACAGAGAAAAAAATTGACCAATAGCTGACCGGCGCATCCCCAGTAACCATCCCAGAAACAATTGCGGGCCGCATTTCGGGCCGCAGTTAGTTAGCACTAACCCAGGGTTAAATTTTGATCCGGGTTTCTTTTTCTTTTGTTTAAAGGCATTTTCTGGGATAAGTTTCCCTATTCTTTTTAGAGCGTACAATCACCAAATTGCAGACCAAAGGAATTAAAATGAATTTGCTTTTTAAGCTTTTATATCTGAATTCAAATTTCGCACTAACCTTGGGTTATTTTAACCCAGCTTTGAACAACCCGGCCCAGGTGTTTTTGTAGAGAAGTGAACACTCCCGACCACAACAGCTCCCTAACTTAAAAGCTTATGTGTAGTTTATCACCCGTTTTCAAACGAACAATGGAAAAAAGTGGTCAATGATTGCTGAGAAAGATATTACTGATAGTTGTTTCTAACCCTTCAAGCCCCAATATCCACGTAGAAATTCTCTAGACTGATTTCCGTACATTTCCTTAAAGATTTAGTTAGGAGAATTTAAAAGTAAATCAAAGCATTTTCTCTTTGTTAATTAAAATTGCCATAACCTGTAGTAATGGTGTACGGATATTGTTAGAAAAAAATTGACGTTGTTCACTCTTGGGACTAAAAGGTTAAGCCTGGTCAGTTTCCATGTGATCGCTGCGATTGCGATGCGATCTATCAAAGTGATAATCTAGAAACATGGCTTAACCCTGTAAACCCTAATATCAGAGTGTATATTCTATATTAACGGAAACTCAGAGGTACGTTGATCGCGGCCGCCATCTTGAAAAGCCAAGGAAAAGATTAAGGGAGGAGGGGCGGGAAAGGGGGGGGGAGAAGAGAGAACTTTTTTCTTCCCCTCCCCCTCCCCCTCCCCCTCCCCCTCCTCTATTTGAAACCCATCAACATCTCCCTTAAACACAGTTTTTGACTCGTCCCAACTCTCTGGTAGCATTAACGTCCAAGTTGGCGGGACAACGGCATTACCGAAAACAAATCATGGATCGCGCCCAAATACGTGTGCTTTAAAGGCTATTGTCTTTACATACCCTATCATACTGATGAGGAGTATATATACCTGGATTTTTGAAAACCGGGTCAGCAAAAATATCAACTCATTCTACTACTTGGCGATTCAAAACAACAAAACTCATTCAAAGGCCAAAAAAAAGCCTTTATCTGTTATCTGACGCCGGGCAGTAAGTTGGTGGTCCCTAGAAGCATTCTAACGAGTCCAAATTTAAAGTGACGCAAATTTTAGATCATTTATTCAGTAAACTGACTTCGCGAAGATTCAAACCGGTGTCATTTCAGTCTCGAACTTTTTAAGTTCAGTGAACTGCAGCGAAAGAGTGCCTGGTTAAGGCTTACATAACAACTTAAATAGTTATCAAAACACTACTTTTTTCGCGGTCCGATAAACAACAGGATTCCGCATGGAATAGACAACAAAGTGAATGAGACATAGTGCACAAATTATATATCACCTTCTTTTCTGCAAAAACCGGCCTATGGCGCAATACCATTACTAGACCTAGATCCAATTTTCGGGAGTCGAGAGTTGCTTTTCCAAGGTACAATGAGCTAAGTTAAACACCGACGAAACAATATTGGCACGGAATATTTTGGCGAAACCGCAGTTCAACCACGCGATCACATACCTGTCAAAACCATGCGGAAATCATACAATCACACACTTTCGTGGCACTGATAAGACTATCCACAACCACGCATAATCTTCTCACGCTTAACATAACCGAAATATCATCGAATAACTCGGAAAAACTCAGCCTATTGCCAGATAAACACCTCTGGACTTTTCTCTTACACTCGTCTTATTCAAGTTCCCGGATTTAGACTCACACGGTGCGCGGATCACCTTAGCCTTGCTTTCACACCAGAAAAAGTCTTGGCCCGGGTCAGAATTCACCGGCGATTTTGCTCTCACCTAATTCATATGACTCCTAAGAGCCTGTTCCCGAGGCCAAAGACTTAATGGTCACCTTAGAAAAGCGAACGATATCGTACCTTTCTGTCTCAGCCCGGATCAGGGTGATTGATCCGTTTAACCAAATGAAACGAGAAAATTTAACGATATTGGACGATGCAGACTCTGCGAAGATAGTCGTAAGATAGTCATTGTGTCTACATCCACTTCAACACAAATCCCTAGCCACAAAACAAGCAAAAAAAAACACATAAGCAAACAACACAGTAAACACATGTCAAGCTATTAGACAGGGGAAGTTGCGAAAAATTACAAAATGTTTGCTAACCCGGTTTTCATAACTCCAGGTAGATGTATTTGTTTAACAATTTATCAGGACTTTTGATCTGTTGATTTTTCTCTTTTCTCTCACGACCGTAATGTTTTACTGAGAAGTGTTACGGCAGGGAGAAATTCAATGTTCGTCAATCATAGGGTTTAACGGGTTTAGAGTTCCAAAGAATTTGTCCTTTTATTATTTGACTTCTCTCTTGTTATTGTTTCTTCCAGGAGTATGCTGTGGCGCGGTTCGAAGCTTACGTACAACATAAGAAAAAATTGGGTCTTATTTAATGGGTTCTTTGTGAAGTGTTTGAATTTTTTTTATCGAAGTCGGAACTGAAAGATTTCTATTTAGATATTAAGATTATTGATGTAATATATAAAACATAGGGTTTTTTTTCATTCTAATTGAATACGAAGGGGAGAAAGGGACATCCGATGCATGTTTAATCGCTGGAGACGACTTGCCAACGATCGTGGCATCCTTCGACCTGCACGATTGTTGAGAATCATAATCAAACTTAACGAGTTCAAATGAATAACAAACGTTAAAAGGCGATATGGGGTATTTTGACTGTACAGTCGACTCCCAATAACTCGAACCTCCTAGGGAAATCGAAGAAAGTTCGAGTTAGCGAGAGTTCGAGTTATCGGGAGTTCGAGTTATCGGGAGTCGGAAGCAAGTAACCAGAAGTAAGAAAGTAGGCAAATGGATGGGAAGGGAATGCAATTGAGCAAAAAGGTATACAGGGATGGAGGCTGAATTTGAACTGGAATGACAGAAAAGTAAAGACAAAGCATTGACTCGGTTGTTTTGAAATAAGTACAGTCCAGTGTACAGGTTTTTTTTGCTTGACTTGTCTCACGCTCACAACAGGGTTCGAGTTATCGAGGGTTAAATTATGTAGAAGTGACCTGAAGGGAAACAAAAATTACTTCGAGTTAGCGGGAGGGTCGAGTTATCGAGGGTCGAGTTACCGGGGGTAAAATTACAGTAAATGTATGAGGGAAATCCAGGGGAAATCGACTTTGGTTCGAGTTAGCGCAAGGTTCGAGTTATCGGGAGTCAACTGTATTTAACAATAGGTACGTTTAATTAATTTTAGTTTTTATTTCGAACGAATGGTTGGCGTGAGCGATTGCTTCTTGCTTTGGTTATCATTCGCTTAGGCTGAATTTTTCGTGATAAATAATTGGGAGTTGTTTTAAGTGGGTAATATTTATAATAATTACAATAATGATAATGATAATAATAATTACAGTACTTTTTGTGTAAAGGCTGGTTTTCAATAGCGACGGAGTCTGAGTGGGAATCGTAAGCGTGAAAATCAAAAATCGGAGTCGTAAGGGGAGTCATAAGCGCGACGGAAACGGAGTTGCAAGAATCGGAACGTTTCCATTTAATTCTGACCCCGCTTACGACTCGGTCGTTTCCGATTTAGTGAAAACCAGATTGTCGGAGTCGGAAGCAGAAGCGGAAGGATAAACCAATCACAATGCACGTTTCCACGCTTCGTGATTGGTTTAGTTCTTCCGCTTCTCCTTGGGACCTCGACAACCTAGTTTTCACTTGATCGTAAACGACGGAGTCGTATTCGGAAACAGAACGCTGTTTTCATTAGATCGTAAAGTCCTACAATTCTGATTACGACTCCGACTCCGACTCCGTCGTTAGTGAAATCCAGCCTTGATTTAGGCATTTTGCCATCATCCTAACTCGACTTCTAGTCACAACTGTTCTTTCTATTGCTTTCACGACAATAGCTTTTACACTCTTTATGCCTTTTCCCAACACAGATTTATCTCTTGCACATTTTTAAATATATATAATACTTTACCAAAGAAAAAAACCAACAAACAAACAAAGCATACATGGCATCAACAGTACATCAGACTGAAGACACGGTAATCTGAAGACTGAAGGGTTGACAAAAACCAATGAAAAGACGATAAGAATTCAGTGTATTGTATTGATGCTAATTATTTTATACTCTCTTAAAATGAAATTATGTTTCAATTTCCAGCTGTTTTGCCATCCTTATTAACCATGTTGTTTCGAGATTAGAGTTGCTATTGCCAAAATATGCGTGAGGTTTTTCTTCAACTCGCTACTTGCTTAAGTTGGGAAAAAAACACCCGAGTGGAATTCCGGAATCCTTGAGCTGTGTTCCGGATTCCAAAGCCCAGAATTCCGGATTCCTCAAGGAAAAATTTCCCTGATTCCGGGATCCAGATTTCCTTACATGAGGTGATGTTGTAAGAAAATTGGTCCGCAATGCCTCAATGTGTCTAGTGTGCCTTCTGATTGTTAAATGGAACATACAGTCCCACTGTCTCATTTCATTGTTTAATTGAAATAGCCCTATAGTCTTTTGTAAATTCTTTTTATTGTTGCAGTTACAGATAATTGTGTCAATGTAATTGCTTGCTCGTAGCACGGTAGCGGGTCTTCTTTTTAAAAAAATCTAAAAATCTTGTCTTTTCCTTAAAACCAGCTTTAAAATCTTCTTCTGATGGCTGATACAAATGTATTGGCCAGGTTGTAGGCGCCCACTTTTTCACGATTAGACCTGCCACCCTTTCAAAATAGCGTCGGTGTAGTTCCGGCCTCCGGGTGTAGTTACATCTCGGGGTAGCCAATAGATTAAAATCGCAATCGATAAAAAATCGTTAGCTATCAAGAGAGTTTTATCGATTGATAACGGAAAACGGTGAAATTCTATCTAGGGTAATCTTTGACATGTTTTACACAGCCAGACGTTTCTGAAATTCCCTGATTTTTCCCTGACCAACTGAATTAACAATTTCACAAATTAGTCCCCAAAGCGATCGTAGAGTGCATCAGCAAAGATGGCAGGCATCGTGAAAAAGGTCTATTGATAGTTCCTTAACATAACATTAAAAAAGGATTGATTTTCTTGGAAAAACCCAACATCAACTTGTCGTTCAATTTCATGTTCAATATTCTACCAATTCAACATGATTCCATAAAATGTACAAAAGATTTTTAAGGTTAGAAAACAGTAAAGGTAGAGGGAAAAGAATAAATGTGTACTTTTAAAATTTCACTTTTCCCTGACGGCTTTCAAAGACTTAAATTTTCCCTGTCTCAAAGTGAAATTCCCGGACTCTTCCCTGACCTTGAATAATTTTTTTTCCCTTTCAAGCATTTCCTGGCCTGTGGCAACCCTGTTTTAGCGTGAATTTAGTTCAGGCATCCCTTCGACCCGGGGGGATGTCTGAAATTCGGATGAAATTAAACCGAACCGTTTTTGTTGTGTACAAATAGAGGGGTTTTAGGGAGAATCCTTAGTGTTTACTAGTTTCCACACGTCTCATTTTCATGTTTGCTGATCAGTTGTTACTCGTGGATGTGTTTTCTCAGCTGTACTATCTAACTTATGCCAAAAAACAACCATAGAGGCGGACTCCCGTTATAAGTTGTTTAAATCATGAAAAATCGATAATATTGATTTGACACAGCAATTTAGTTTATCGATTTTCACTGATTTCCGTTATCAATTGATAAAAATAACTTCATTACTACCGATTTTTATCGATTGACTACTCCGGGTTCTTTGACCTTCATACAAAGTTGGGCTCGTAAGCCGCACAACCTGTGATAATTACCTTTTATGTATGACGTTATAGAAGGATCTTGGCAATAGCTAGCAATAGGGCTAGTTTTCTATAAGCCGCCATTTGGTAATTATGATGTTTTTTTTAGATTCCGCACTGAAGGGCAATATTCTGATACAAACGTTTGTATGTACCACCCTGATCGTCCAAGAGGTTTTTCAGTTGAAATTTTTTCTCGTGAGAGACTGAGCCACGAAGCCGTGAGGAGAGAGAGAGAAAAACCACTCGTTACCTTTAGCCTGCAGTGCAGGCGTACTTTGGGCGGGCGAAAGCTGCTTCGTATTGCTCCAGATTGCTGTAGTCGGCATCTTTGATTTTATGACAGAGGAAGTTAGGGATAAAAGAAATATCAACCCTTAGGGTAGGTGCTAGGGCGATAGAAGGAGACCCCTCTCCCCCGCTCCGTGAAAACGCGTGCACTGCAGGCTAGGTTACCTTAGTCTTTAATCTCACTTTCATGCAGGCGGTAGGGATAGGATCTGACCCTCGGGCGCTGATTGGTTGATATTTTTACAAACACGCAAATCAATTTGATTGGTTCTTTTAATGGGAACTACCGAGGGGACGATGAGGATATCGCTCACCTGGGCAAATTTTGCCTCTCTCCACCAGGGAAGGAAATTGTCTGTAAAATACTGCATACGTAGTAATTTGCACGGGATTAAGTTAGCGATTCGCTTGACAGTCTTGACATGGATGTTGTTCAAAGAAATTTTGACCTTGGCATTCGAAGAGCGGTTTCCTGAGGTCGAAAGTCTCATTGAGCAACAAAAGAAAACTTTTTCCAGTTAGCTACACAGCTTGCGTTTTTTCTGCGAAAAAACCGCCCAATAAAACTAACTTACGTTATTCAGTCGGTTGAGATACGACAAAGGAGAATCCTTAGCGTAGCTTTTGACGTTTCAAGTGGTACTCTACTTTAATAGGCCTCAACACATTCTTCCCGGAATATTGCTATCTTTTCTCTTGGTTCCAAGGCTCTCGAAAATTTCAGAACTTCCCGCACTTCTGGCAGATTTTCTCGTTGTATCATTTCAGCTGATCATTTATATCAGACGACAGTACCTGATGACAATGTTTTCAAAAATTTGTTATTACTTCCAAACGAGTTGATCTTGGATCGGCCACTGATTTTCACATAAATTCTACAAATCTTGCAGAAGTCGTTCAAAACAATATTGGTTGCTTTTGCTCTTCTTTTTATTCCTCCTTTTTTCTGTAGCAGGAAATAATGTTGCAACAGCCTGCGTAGCAAGCGTTTCGCGCGAGTTCGACGAGAAAGTTGGGAAAAGAGCTCTTACTTTAACGCAATAACTCGATTGGAAATGCGTGCTAAGCGGACTACAAGAGTACTTAAATGAGATTTTGTCTTACCAATTATCAGCACTGAAGCACACGCGCGAACTCCACGGTACGGCCAGTACCTTATACATGCGCACGACCATATCACCCCGGCAGTCAACCTCGTCAAACATTAAACCACCTGTTTGCGTCAAAAGGCCAATCAAAATGCGTGTGTAATCATTAATTCCGCATGCATAATTTTGGTGTTTTCCGGGATTTGAGTAACGTGAGCTATACAATCATGCATCGAGTTTTAAATCCGTTATGAAATATGTATGATCAAAATGCTTAGCAGCACAAGGCCACACAACGAGATGAAACTCGCCAATGGACGCGCTTAGTTTCTGATCCTCCTAGTTTTCCTTACTAATTGTCATATAATGAAGTAGTGTTCAGTACCGCTGATATCAGGAGCCCATCAAATGGAGCCTCCATCTCCCATACAAGCCCTTGGAGTCAACCCTTTCCCGAGTAGTTATAATTAGAACGGTTCCCAGGGGAGACTTCGCGCGCCGACGGTGGGAAGAGCCAATCACAACGACGAAATGACACTGCTATTGTACTTCATCAAACAGCAGGAAATTCGTTGTTGACAGGCCAAACACAATCATAAGCTAGTGAAACGTGACTTTAGCGTTTTCATCCCTCAGAGATTTTCTTTATTTTTTCTTTCTAGCGGGTAGATTATACTGTGGAGAATTTTAAACTCTGACTATTTTAATCGTTATTTTGGTTGCTTGTCTCACATTAAGAGGCCATGAAGCTGGTCTGTTACATGCATAATGATTAACTATTACCTGCAGTCTGTAGTTCTGACAGGATTCGTTTTCTTTAGCCAATTTTTTGGAGCGTTCAGGTTCTTATTTCGGCTAAATGACTCAGTATTAATCAAATTTCTAGTTTTTCAAGGTTTTTATTTTTCCTTATTAGCTTATTAGTCAGATGATGATAATGATGACTATCACGAGCTACCGACAAAAAACAATTAAGGACTCTTACATGACCTGAGTCATTACCGTTTTTGAAATGTCTTTAAATAATATCTGGACTAAACTGTGCCATTTTGACGAAGATATCTCACTCTCACTAAAGCTTAAATCAGTCAGTGTATAGAATGAGCTCCCTCTTGTTTCGTATTTACATTTTGCGTTTATAAACGTTCTCATTTTGGAGTGGTGGACAACCTTTGCCAAATAATGATGTAGTAGAATTTTTGATAGTATGAATGGGGCTCTATGAAGGAATGCATATTCACCCATATTGGGCATTTTCAGGCGCACATCAATAATAATGGCTCCTGCAGGAACTCCTGGCATTTTCACCTACATTGGGTTGTCATAGAAAAACGATGGCAAATTATATTGTGCTAAAAAATAGAATTCATTTGAGAGAATTTTTTACCTACTGTGTCCATTCAACCATAAGTCAATTTGATGACCAGTGATAGATATTTTGACATACACCAAAAAATAACAAGAACCTTGTAAATATCGCTTTATTATACGTTAAGATTTTTAATAATGATAATATTATTTTCCCCTTTTATGGTGAAATTGTTTTCCACTAACGTAATTTCCAATTTACAAATAATTATTTCAGTAACATTGAAAGTCCAGTATGTACACCTCTATTATTTATATTGAAATCGCACTAAATTGTTTCTATTAGAGAACAGTTTTTTGTCCTTGAGGTCATTTTTATAGGTCACATTCTGAAGATAGTATAGGAGCATCTCTGTAAAGGCTTGAAAAAGAGGTTACAGTTCTGGTAATAATAATAATTTCTCGTCTAGCCTAGAATTTTAAGACACGATTTTGCAAGGGAAATGGAAATCGAATGTTTATCAGTAAAGCCTTGGAGGTCACTAAGCATATCAACAATACACTTTTGTTGTGCTTTAAATTTCTAAATTACATATTATGGCGAAAAACACGCAAAGGTTTAATGATAACATTCGTTGGTCTTTAACTTGCTTTAAAATTTGTGTGGAAGATAATTTTCATTTAAAATAATAGCATTTCATCAGGTTTGATAAGGAGACACCTGCAATACTTGCATACACAACTGGCAACAGGAAAAAAAATTAGGATACTGCCTTGCCACGCATGGTTCGGTGAACTCAAACCGCGTCGAAGACAACATGTCACGAAGCCCTCCAGACAAACCTGTGATAAAATCCATTTATGTAAGTAAACTGGACTCCGATGCAACCCATTCTCTTTGCTTGATTCCAGTGATTGTAGATCAGCGAGTCCGCAATTGCCTGCAGTTTTTCCGTGTCTATTCCGGGCGAGAGAAGCTTCATGCACCAGTTTTGCACCGAATGCCACGCATCGTATTCGTTTAACGACGTTGAGACTTCGAGGAGGCGATCGGGTCCGGGCAAAATATCGTACCAGCTTGAAAGAGCCCATTCACCGTAATGTCTTGACTCGTTGGCTGTCATCCTGCGAACTGTGACAAAGATCAAGTTTTCGAAATATGTGCGTCACAGGGAAACAACTTAGCGTAGACGACTGAAATTAAAACAGCTGAAAGGTATCTAGCTGTGTGGTCAAAACCGAGGGCATTCCGGAAATTCTCGAGAAAAACCGATTTGTTTCCGTTCTTCGGAAAAAAGCAACCAGGAGCAACTGTTCAGTAATACTGAACAGTGGTTGTGTTGTTCAGAGAATAGAAGCCTCTGAAGGTTTGTGTTTTTGTTTAATTATTACAAGAACGCGATCGCGAGGAAAGAGTTAAAACTAAAATGCAATATCTCTCGTTCCCTGATTTCAAGACTCGAAATTATTTGAACTATTGGTAGGTGGATTCAGTATTCTGGGCGTGTTTGACCGGATACTCTATACAGCATCACAAGGCCAAGTTATTACGTTGTCATCTAGTTTAGTACGTCTAATTCAGTCGCCACGATCGAAACGAAAAGGAAGTGCAAAAAAGAATCAGACCAGAGAAAATGGATATTCGCTTTCCCCCAGGGAAACTACCACGTGAAAAGAAGGGGATGCTCATCGGAAAATCAAAGTTTTAAAACCCTAAAGTTGATCAATCTGGGCGTGACTCAGACTTTCGCTCACCCCTAAAGGATACCATTTGCTTTGTTTCTGTCTGTTTCTTTAAGCATAACCCTTGACGATACCCGTTTATGGTAAAATCATTGGCCTCTATTTCTCTCTGTTAGATTGGTCAGTTTGGCGGGCCTCCTAACAAATCAGGGACCTTTATTTTAAAAGATTGTTTTCGTAGCAATTCAGGAAATAAATTTGATAATCAATTTATGCAGTGTTGGACTTTAATAGATATGTCAAGTGTACACGAATGTTGCTCACTACCAAGAGAGAATGAGCTCATTTTCTCGCTGCTCTTGTCACTCAAATCCACGATTTGGTCAACTCGCTTATTCGCCACGATCGATCATCAACGACCGTTCCTCTTGAATTAGATTCTTCGTTGCCCTCTCATCAGTCTCTACTCTAACCCAGAGATATAACAAACAACTAACTAACCTCGTATTCTCGATCCGTACTTAAAGTTACGTAACCTCGTTTTTTCCCCGCCGCCATGATTTATCCCGCGCGCTTCCTTAGCGTTTGAATAAATCATAGTAGAATAACTTGCTCCGTAAATAACTTACAGTACGGATCGCAGAATACGAGGTTAGTAAGAGGTATTTAGTCTTGAACACTAATAACTGCAACTTATATCCCAAGGAAAAACGAACTCAGCATCCCCGTTTTGTATGGGAGTCGGCCCCCGGGGAACTTTTCCCTGCCCTTAGGGCTTGGCGAGACTCATAGATCACAAATAGTCTGGATTAGACCATCGATAAACCGGTCCAAAGTTCAATAAATCAGACCATTTAAGCTGAATCAACTGACAGTCAAAACAAAATTAGATTATGAACCTCAACGATACACTTTTCAAGCACGGATGCTAACCCCCGCATTAACCGCAAATTCGTGCGTGATGATCGACCTTACGGCCATGCATCTGAAGCTTTCATGTTCAGAGTCCATCGAAAACAGCTTTGAAAGCTTATCGATAACAGGGCTATGGAACGACGGCTTTCAGGTCCAAATGTATTTAAGGACGAGAGCTGAACAGCAGGCACGATTTGGAAGTCTTTCAGTTAAGTTTGTGGATTAAGTTTGTGGTAAGTGTTTCAAACTATATTATTTTTCTCAGTTATTCGCTTATTCGAAAGGTTTGCCCATTTAAGATTTTAACTGCCCTGGGATGTAAACAGTTTTCTTGACCTATAGTGTTGTTACGTAATCTCATGAAATGTACCGGCTGACACGTGGCTTTAAATTAGTAATAGCAGCACATTAGTAATGATCAGTAGCACATCCTTAGCACAGGGCCACCACACAATCTGATAGTAACCGTATAATAGTTTTAAAAGAAACGTATAAAACGGCAAACTGATCCTTACGGCGAGGCGATGAACAAGTAAACAAAAGAATGAAACAAGAAAATATATTTAAACAAATTTGCCCAATATTTCGGTTTGAAAGGCAAACCTTCAGGGTCTAAAAGAAAAATGAAGATAAAACTGAAAGTTCGTTACAAATGAGGGTTTGAAAATATAAAATTAAAACAATAGATTCTGATTGGTGTAGGTGACTAGGTAGTATCGTATATCAACGAGCTTCGTGCTCCTAGAGGAGACAGTGTTTTTCCTTGTGTACTAAGTGAGCAGGGGCACCCCATCGAGATTATAGTTCAAAACCACTTAAACATAGCATAACTGAACCTATTTTAGTATTTAAACGGTGGATATAGGCATATTTTTATACCCTAAAAATTTTTCATCTGTTCGCATTTCCTAGCTGAAAGTCTAGTGATTCGAAAATTATGGGGATCAAAACTTACCTTTTCGAAAATTTCAGACCTTTTTAAGGTAAAAATCCGTTAAAAATGGGCAATTATACCATTTTTTAGACGTTCGAAAATTCTTGGAGAGGCAGGCAAGCAAGAAATTTTACAACAAATGGTCTGAAAATTCTAGATCTCAAATCGTCTTCCGAACAGATATTTTCCGAAAATTGACATTGGTGCAACTGAGTGAGCGTCCCTAGCCTTTCTTACTGCGTCACGTTTGCTGCGTATGAGTTTAAGAGGAATGAGACGAACGTCCTTGATTTAATGTCCAGGTCGCGGTTTGAAATGCAGGGAGACAGGAGTGGGATGGCTTAGTTGATGGTGGCTTAATAGGGTGGATCGGCGGTGTTCACCAAATCGTTCATTGAAGTTGGGGTTTGTCTCTCCGATGAATTGGCATTTGCAGTTGTTACATTGAATTAAATAGATAAGATTTTTGGACTTGCAGGAAAATTATATAAGTTGTCAATAATTTTTCTTTGTTCGTTACTAAATGTATGGGATTTACTATAGTTTTAATAATAAATCGGCCTGTACCCGAGGATGGAGGCTTGCTCAAGTTTTTGCGCCTTAGCTCGCCTTTGACTAGGAGGAGAGTTGGTGGGGATGGCGCAAAAGTGTGGTTTTGCAAGAGGCTCACAGCTGAGGGCCTAAAAGAGGAATTACTGTACGTATGAGTTATTGCCCTAGCGTGGGTCAAGATGGCTGGATATTGGCCAACAAGTTCTTCTCTTTTCTTTAGTTTTAAATAATGGACTTGACGTCGTCTTCGCATTATACAACATTTGTTACAAGGCTGAAACAAAATTGTTTCTTACGGGACAAAAACGGAGAGAAAGGCCTTTCTTGGTCGCTCGGGGCGCTCGGGGACCTCGGGTAGTCACTCAGATGGCAGGATTCGCTAATTTTGGCCACTCGTGTGATTAACCATAATAAATTCGGTTAGCGCTAACCTTCCTCATAGAAACTTAGTTAGCCCAGTCACTTTCTATCTTTACTAAACTGCACTGATATCGAGGGGAAGTAAAAGACAGCGGGTATTGATGCTGGGCAACCTAGTTCCCATCTCCTAGAAACGAGGTTGGAAGCCGAGGGATAGAGTGTAGGATCGATGTAGGTCTTCTATTTATATTTTCTCCTTATTCAGGGGGTGTGCACATGATACTGAGGGAACTTTCTTTCCTGTTTGTCCTGGTTCCCGCTCGCGGTTCTGTTTTTATTTCGTCTGATATCACCGAGTCATACTGGCACGCGCTTGTTCACCCTGGTTGGCATGGTGCACCGGAGCGAGAATTAAATTTATTTCCGCACGACTTTTCGAAACATATGTTGTAAAAGGTTACTTGGATGGGTAGAATGGGTGACCGAGTTGCTACAGTTTTATTCATTAAATTTCATTTGCCTCAATTCGGCCCATTCAGCAGGGTGTGACCATTTTGGCAAGTACGCACACGAGTCCATATGCATGGTCTCAAAAACTTCGTACAAAATAACCTTTTTGATTTCCTTTAATACATATTTTGGCAGTTTACAGGCTTGTTTACAATAGAACGTGACATTAAAACAGGCTTTTAAAACGTTCTGGAACTGGTACTGGAATTTTTACAAGCACAAGGCAAGGCGTCTTCCCTGAATATACTTCACACGAATTCAAATTATATGTTTCGTTCAAATGCTATACGAAATTTTAGCAAAACATTTTTATGTTAAGAATAAAAGATTAGCTCTACTGTCGCCTTTATTTTTTTTGCTGGTCGCTCAAGACAAATGTCCACTTAAAGCGTACTTTTTTGTGCAAAAATTTGGAGTTTAAAAGCACTGATTGAAAGAATTGCGGCGTGTGCGTGTTTGTGTAAATTTCCGCACGCGTAGTCCTTTGCTTCCCTTATTTCGATCATGAGCACGATAAAAGAACAGAAAATTATAGTCAGCATTTATTTATTTTCAGTTGTTTTGAATATCTCTAACGTTTGCCATTGAAAGCAATTCTACATCTGTTCGATCTCCTGGGAGTAAATTTCCTGCGAAGTCTTGTTGATACCGTGGCACACGTGCACCTAATAGCATGGTCTGGTCCATGATTTACCAGTTGAGCGAAATTAAAGTAGTATTTGTTACACTTTTTCGACATTTATAGAGAGAGACAAAATTAAAAAAATCAGTAGCTTTTGAATGGGAAAACTTTCCAGACATGATAATCTGTCAGGGTCTATAGACCTATTCCGCCAACTCAATGTTGTACCCATATCATTTAAATGTTGCCACGTACCCAGACGTCTCTCTCTCTCTCTCTCTCTCTCTCTCTCTCTCTCTCTCTCTCTCTCTCTCTCTCTCTCTCTCTCTCTCTCTCTCAATGAAAATGTGCGCGCAAAGGAAGCCGGGAAGGAGACAACGGGCGTTTACCGTCTGCCGTGGGTACCCTTCCCAAGGTCCCTTGCGGTTCATTACCAGTCGCTCGCCTCTACCTTGCGAAAAACGAAGCGCCTGAGGATGAGGCTGATTTAAATGTCAATGCCACATTATAATGCATATACAGTACACAAAGAATCTTAACCCCGGGAGATTTGAAGTGGGTACAACATAATCTCGTACCCAGATCTCCCACGGCCAAGGGAAAGGGTAAAACAGAGTGAGATCTGGGTACGAGATTAAGTACAACATTGAGTTAACCGAATTAGATCTATTTTATGTGCAGCGCATGTGGCGATAAATGTGTTTGTATGAATTTCCCAAGTCCCCCTTCGTTTTTCATTAAAACGCAGTTTATTGTGAGATCGCCGGAAAGCAAAAAATTTCAAGAATGTTTCGAATTTATCACATTCCACTACTCAAACTGTTAATGCGGTATAACAGCGAGACAGACAGGAACAAATCTGCACAATACAAGGTCAGGTCACGATACAACAAATGGCTTTTACTTATAACAGAAAATCTTCAAAAAATCCTACCAATTTCTCAAGTACGCGCGCGCGTGAGTATTTGCCTAAAGTATGCTACGCCCCTGCCCCCTGCATTGGGATAAGCAATGTAACTATAATTGAATGGTTTCGTGCCTCCCCTACAATTTTGAGCCATCAGCAAATAGGGTGGTTGTATTCGTTGTGATAACAGGCATATCTTAAATAAACAAAAGAAATATCTAAGGGATCAAAATGGAACCCTGAGGTACCCTTGATAATTGATGGTTACTCATAATTCATTCCCCAAGTCTGGCAGCCATTGTTCTACCAGTAAAAAAATCCCTAATAATGTTGTTGCATTCGCCAGTTATCTCATAAGCTCTCAAATTCAACAAGATTCGTCATGTAAAACAAAATTCAAGTAAGACAAAATGTAAGAGAAAAAGTAATAGTAAAGCTCAAGTACAAGCACCTTCTCAGCAGTCTGTAAGAACAAGTAGTAATAACAGATTAACCCATTCGCACTTGAACCGCCGCAGTCAATTTAATAACCGCCCGTTTGAATCCCACTCTTGTCCCGGCACATTTCTCTCAAGAAAGGAGTGGGGGTAGCTCTTCTTGTTTAATCCTTGTATTTTGACTCGCTCTACGGGCTTATCAAAAAAGAGCTCAATGCGTAAAAATACTTATGGAGTATGATATATCCTCGTCAAAATACTGTACAGCTGGCTCAGTGCGTAAAAATACTCAGCGAATATATACAACATCTACATCACGCTGTCATCTTAATTTTACGTCAGTTCAGTGGTTGAAATATATCTATATATTTGTCTTCGGCTTTGAATTTATGTATGTCCTCTCCCGCTCCCCCACCACTAGCCGAGTAGACTTTCTACATGCGGGAGGAAGGTATTGTTATATTGCAATATTTTTGAAAAAGCAAAAAAATTGATTAATTGAAAGATTTGCAGGAACTGCGTAGACAGGTCACTTTTCAAACTATCCGTGCCGGTGTTATTGGTTACTTGATATCATGGAAGTTTTTTTTTGCTATCACCTCCGGGCTATCAGCTGCTCGTGTTTTTCAAGCTAAAAAGTCGGAAAACAGGACTTGTGCTCTTGTTTTGGCTTTTGAAAAAGCTGTCAGGAAGCAAACGCAGTTTTTGCTCCGTTTCTGTCACCATTGGTTTCTTACACAGGAATATATGACAGTCGCAGACAGTTTCTCTTGCTTTTTTTTTCTGCCTTCGTTCAAAATTTAGCCTTCTCCCCTTTTTTTCGGCCATTGACCTCATTTTTAGCATTGTCACTGTGATCCAGCGGATGTCCAAGATGCTAGGAGACTGGAGCGAGTGAACTGATACGGTGCTTTGCTTTTCGACCTTTTCGACCGTGAACTTTGCATGCGTTCGCCTCGTTCGTCGAACAAATAGTTCCATAGTGTTCGTCTCGAGCTGTGTGGATGAAATATTTTAGCCCAGCAACTCGTGAAACATTTTTTTCGATGTCCTAACACAGTGCAGTTCCTCTCAAGCGTTATATATGGATGGATCTTCGGGCAAAAAGAGGAGACGAAGCATCAGTGTCAACGAGTAAGTTTACAATGTAATATTGTTTTGCTAATGCTAAGGGTATTGTAAAAGAATTATCATACGGTTTATATTTATGAAATCAGATAAATTGTTCGCAGCTTAAAGTGTAATGAAAATAGCTGGGCTCGAAAGAAAGCCTCGGTATATTTTGGAACTAGTGCATTCGTGGTCTAAATTTATTGGCGCGATGGCTTGCAAATTTAGCTGGTAATTCACGGAATGAATTGAAGAGATTTCACGAGGTTTCTCTACAACAAACGGATACTGATCATGAGCTAAATTTTAGGGGAGTTTTCAACGCTAGCGTGGTAAACTTTCATCTGTAATATTTATTATCAGCAGCTTCAAACTATTGGAGAGAGAAGGCAAATTACACTTACAGCTGTGTATTACGCTCGTTAACGGATCGGAAGTTGTCTTGACGGGAATGGCTGTGGGCCAAGCTTTCCTCCCGGTTGTGGCTTTCCAGTGTTACTAACCTGTTTGCTCAAACAATGAGGAAATTTTGAGAAAGCGTTATATAATTATTAAGGATACGAGGTCGCAACATCAACTGAAGTGATGCGTTGAAATCCGTCCAATAACAGACCGGTTTATTTTCCGGTGTGAATTTCACGTGTTTGACACGACATCATAACATTGTAAAAATTTTTGTCATTAGAGACGAAATTGTTTGGTTTGCACTTGTTTAAGAAATTGATTTATTGAACTGTTAAGTTATAGTTTGTATGCTAACATAAATAGATAATTATAGATTATCTATACTTTTGCTGACAATATACAAGTGCCTGTGTGCAATTCACGTGTTTGGCACGACTGTAAAACATTTTAGGAATTTCTGGCATTAGCAATGAAATTTTCGGCTGCAATTCGTTGTACAAATTTAATTTAATTTATAGAGTTTTCCGATTAAACGGAATTGGAAATACTTTTTCCGCCTTGTTAGCCAGTTAGATGCAAAGTGGTGTTTGATTAAATTTGCACAATACAATTGCAATTGTTATTCATAGTTTAAAGGGAGTTATTATTCATTCAAAATATTTCACCAATTCTGATTGGCTAAAAGCACACACATAATTCACCATAACCAGTCACTGATGACCAAATTTGGAAGAATTTTGTGTTTAACAAGGAAATGACATCAAAAATGAAGCCCGCTACAGGTTAAGGCACCATTACCGAGAAGACCTGGGGACGAGGTTGAGTTGTTTTGGCTGTGAAAAAAATGGCGGGCGTTTCACTTGTTTCAAGAGTAAGAACTACAGCTGGAACTAGGCGAAATAATAGTTAAAAGCATGGCAAAAAAAGCAAGAAGACAGCTTGGAGGACGACATCTGCTATTTGTAGAATATTTGCGGAGCTGGACAAACCTAAAAGTACACTATCAAAGATGAGTAATTTAACATCGACGCAGGTAAGCATGTTTCAGCTATGTTTTTAAACTTGGAATTATATTGATGAATGAATAATAAAGCAATAAATGAATGCGGCTTTTGTAGGATATGAAGTTGAGCAGATCTTGGGGGATGTTATCTACCTCGGCCTTTGGCCTCAGTGGATAACACCCTCCTCGATTTGCTTAATTCTTCATATCCTACTCAGCCTCAATTATTAACTGCTAAATAATTTGAGTTTTTATGATCACAAATACACATGGTGGAATGCAAACTTATTTTTTCTATATATCATCTGCTTCAAACCAAACAAAGCTACCAAGGTTAGCAGGATTAGAAAATAATGTGGTAGTAGAATTTTATCGATAAGTATCAAGAGATTGTAGTAGTACATGTATGGCAGAGTATACGCCTCTACATTACAGTGGAGGTAGTTTCTTAAGAGCACCTTTTGGCAAACTGAGTTTTGTGGTAAAATAAATAAACGTAAATGAACAAGCCTGAATTTTTTGGCATGGTTTTCAAATGCTTCAGGTTGATATTCAACTGCAAAGATTGAATATACTTTTATCAATCAAAGGCAGCCCAAGCTCACTACAGGAATGCGGACTTGACTCTTGCTTGCAAGCGGTGTTGTGTTACACATGTTGTTTTCTCATAAAAAAATAACATAATAATATAATTATAATAATTAATTTAATACCGTATTTATTTGAATAAGCGCCCAACCTCGAATTAGTACCCACCTCGAATAAGCGTCCATCCTAAAGGCAGAAAAGGTTAATAAATGCCCAGCCTGGAATAAACGCCCACCCCCTCCCCTTTCCACTCAAACTCAAATAAATGCCCATAACCAAAACCCACCCTGCTTCCCCCTCCCACATAACAAAAATGAATAAGTACTAATAAGAGACTTCCCTGAAGATGGAGTTTTCTTCAGAGTATTTTACAGAAAGCTTGTTTTGTTACATCTTCATCTTTTGTTATTACCCTTTATTGATTTGTAGCAAAATATACATACTACACTTGCGGAAAATTGTGAAAATTTAATAAGCGCCCAGCCTCGAATAAGCGCCCACTCTCAAGGTCCAATAATTTAGTAAGCACCCAGGGCAATTAATAGAATAAATATGGTTTATTATTTCATTTGGATCTACAACGTATGGATGTTATTTATTGTATCATGTGTTTGCTTGTAAAATTTGGTGATCTTTGTTGTTTTTTTGTTTTAGAGATGACAGTGACACCGAGACTATTGATGGGGAAGGAAGGTATTAAGTTGATCATTAAGTGGTTTCCTATGACATGAGAAGAACTTTGACTAATGTAGTTTTTGTTCATTTATATAAGTACAAATGTGCAGTGATTTTGTTACCTCTGCATCCTGCATCCCAGATTAATAAAAATCTCCAAAGACGCAAAATAAATCATGGCATGCCTCCCGTAGGATGCAAAGATTGATTGATCAATCTGAACATGTGTATCTGTAGAAATATCCCATTCGTGTAATTTATGTGGCAATTATTATGGCTGTTGTTGAATGATGCTTATTACTTTCAGCCTTTGTTGTGCTTTAAAATAGAGGGACTATATTTTAATTTCAGTGTACTGTAATACAGAGTTTTGGCCAGGAGTCTGTCTTCAGATTAACTGTCTGGTTTCATAAAGTCCCAAGCATTTTCAATTTCGGACTCTTTTTTTTTGGAACTCATTGGTTCTGGACTAGGACTCGTGATTTTTCACACTCACCATAACTTTTTTGTAACAAAATCACTGAATGTGATTACCATAGTACTTTGTACATGTAACTGAGAGGGAGTTCATAACAAAACTGCAGTAGTTCATTTTTGGTGACCTTTTTCCATTGGGTTGTAATGTTAAGCTGTTGGCCCTGTCCACTTCCTCCTTGCATGTCAATAAGAAGATCAGGGCCAGGTTGTTCAAAGCAGGGTTAAGATAAATCAGGGTTAGTGCCAAGTTCCAATTCAGATTTGAACGCTTAAAAGGCAAATTTAGTTTAATTCTTTTTGCCTGCAATGCAATGATTTGATGCTGTATAAAGAATAAAGAAAATTATGCGAGAAAATGCTTTTGAAAAGAAGAGCAAGAAACCCAGATTAAAATTTAATTCCAGGTTGGGGCTAATATAATAGTGGCCTTTGAACAACTTGGCCCAGGACATAAAGACCCATGATGGCCCAGGACTGTTGTATTTTTGCACCCTTATAGAGAGTCAAATAAAGGGAGTAAAGAATGGCAGGGACCAACTGTAGGTGCCTGTTTTACTGAGGTATCCATCTTATTGAGGTGTCTATTAAGAGAAAGCCGACTGTAAAAATAAAAGTGTTATTTTTATTGCTTGTTTCCTTAGGGATGGAGAGGATGGAAAGAAAGGGTGGCAAAAGACGTACACAAAGTGAGTTTTTATATATTGTATCTTTATATACTGATGAAGCAAATATTATTCTATTTATTTTATAAATAATGTTAATTTTAATTAATTTTATAAAGCTTGCTTAATAAAATTATTTAGTGCACTGGCCAAGAAAAAGAGGAAAATAGTTTTTTTCGCCTTGAATGAATTTAATTCTCAAAAGTGACTCATGTATATTTTTACATTACTGTTTAACAGGCAGAATCACAGTGAGATTGAGAAGAGACGTCGTGACAAGATGAACACTTACATCAATGAGTTATCCAGTATGATACCCATGTGTAATGCCATGTCACGCAAGCTTGATAAACTAACGGTACTGAGAATGGCTGTGCAGCATATGAAAACCCTAAAAGGTGACTGACAACATCCCCTTATAGGCTATGAAATTCCTCTTCCTCTTTGTTGCCTCTCTCTTCCCTCCCTTATCTCTCTCTTTCCTTCCCCACCCCACCCCCATCAGCTGATTTGCTTATGGTGAAGAATTTGAATAGCCTCAGTTAACTGACTATGTCATAAACTTTTTAGCTCTAAAGAATATGTCAAATCAAGATATTTCATAAAAGAGCCTTCATTGTGTAAAATACCAGAAAGAAAATATTATCATTTTAAGAGAATTACCAAAAATTAATAATTCTCCTCCTGTACCACTGTAGACTCAAAACTGTCACTTGCATGTGTATGTACATTTTTAACATATTGACTTTGAGAGTGAAAAAAGTTTGGAGCTTAAACTGTCATAGTTTGAATAAAGTAAAGAGTTTTTTCCCAATTATTTCAAGGGGAAGAATGGTGGTCATGATCAATAATTATTTTGGCTGGGAAAGAAATTTATAGAATCACAGATACAGTGCATGTGACTGCTTCAGTTTGAAACAAACAGATGTTTTGTCAGTTAAGTGTGTGGTCCTTTCTAAGTGGGGAGATTAATTTAAAAACAGTTTTTCACAAACAAGTGAATAGTAGCATTCTCTTTAAATGCTAAAACCTTCAAGCTATAATGTCCCACTTGTATTTTCAGGAGCCTTAGACCCATTTACAGAGACGAACTACAAACCATCATTCTTGTCTGATGAGGACCTAAAGAATCTTCTCCTTGAAACAGCAGAAGGATTTTTATTTGTTGTCGGATGTGATCGGGGATGTCTACTCTATGCATCAGACTCCATTCAGAATTATCTTCACCAGTCTCCTGTAAGTCATCCTAAATGCCGTTGTCTCTTTTAACTCTTTCGCATCCTGCTAGCCGAGCCTTTCTTTCACTTGCTCAACAGGGTCGTGATTTTGAAGCTCCTGATTTAGAACGGGGTATACATTTCAGAGGCGTTTTCTAGAACGGGGTATAAAAAATTGTGGATCACGGCTTTATCTTCTGCTTAAAATTGTTGCTGATTATGAACAAGCATTTATTTGATGTATAAGTCGAACAAATAAAGAAATATCTTTTTTTAAAAAAACAGGGCTATTTCAATTTACAAACTTTCTAGCATGGAGTATAAAAAATTGGCCTTTTTCTAGAACGGGGATCAGTTTTAGGGCGAATTTTAGAACGGAGTATAAAAAATTGGCCCATTTCTATAACGGGGTATCAATTTTAGCAGAAATTCTTTTTAGAACGGAGTGCCAATTTGGAGTCCCGGGCGGGACATACCCACCCAAAAAATACCCAAGTACCCCCCCCCCCCCCCCCCGGGTTTCTAGAGTCTTTATATCAGATACTACTCTGGATCACTGTCAGAGCTGCTGTCTATTTGAGGTAACTCAGGCAAGGGAGGGTTGTCACGTTGCTTTTTCTTCTCATTCACCACGGTGCTTTCTGTAGAAGGTTTTGCCTTTCTCTTTAACTGCTTTACCGGTGCACCAAAATAGCTTTTGATGCTTCGTTGATCAGCCATTATTCATGTGTTGATAGTGACTTAGAGGGTCTATTAATAAATGAGCAAATCAATACCCCCAAATGAGTCCCAGGTTCCTTTCGGTACTCATTGAAATAAAATGGCGGATAAATCGTCAGTGGTCGACTCATTTCGTTTCTTACTTGTAAGTTACTTTTGCGAAGAGCGATCTGTTTTACACTTTCGAAAACTTAAATGTATACTAATTTCTCTGCTGAAAAAGTTTAAAACACCTTGTTCTTTTAAAAAATTATTTTCTGAGATTCATTCACTTGTCCAAAGGACAAGTAAGATTGACAACCCACTTGTCCACTGGCCAAAACCACTTGTCTGGGGCAAGTGGACACCGTCTTTGTCGCACCCTGCGTGCAGGAAAAAAATTCTGCTTTAGATTAGCGAAAAAAAGAAAACTGCTGTGTTGGAAATAAATAAGCATTTAATCAAAATGATAAACAACTTTCTTCCCAAGGGGTGCTGGTACACTTGAGTTCCTTACTGATTAGCCCTTTAAGCCCTAAGAGTGATCAGCATCAAATTTCTCCTTGAAATATCAATGCTTTGTAAACAGAGTGGTCATGAGACTTAAGGACATGATCACACAAGATGATTATGTGTTTGATATCTTATGAACTTCTCCCCACTAATTCTATAGGAAATGAATAGGGGCAGCAAATGAGAATTCAAATTTTGATCTTAGGGTATAAAGGATTAGAGGGTATCAGTAGGAGGCGGGGAGGGGAAATATTAAAAAGTGGGAGTTTTTCTGGTATTGTTAAGTTTATTGTTCTTTTTGGGCTTATTCGTTACTGCAGACTAAATAGTAAACTCCATTCACAATTCTGTTCTATAATACATCCTGGTTATTTTCTTTTGCAGTCTGATCTGGTGGGGCATAGTTTCCTTGATCTTATCCATCAGAAAGACATCAGCAAAGTCAAAGAACAGTTATCGTCATCAGATTCTACACCACGTGAAAAGCTAATTGATGCTAAAACAGGTCTACCACTCAAAACAGAGAACCAACCAACTCCAACTAGATTGTGTTCTGGTGCTAGGAGGTCATTCTTTTGCCGCATGAAATGTGGACATAAAGGGTCGAAATACAAAGACAATAATCAAGAGAATGAACCCTGCCTCATGAAAAGAAAAAACAAAAATAAGCAATCCATGCAAGCAGAGAAGAAACCTTATGTTGTAGGTGGGTACAGGTTATATATATTGAATGATAATGATGATGATACTGTCAACTTTCTCTAAGACTGACACCTTTAGGCTCAACACTAAGGGTCTGTCTCTGAGCGTGTTGTCCGTCTTATAGAGAGCCAGCTAAAAGGAGTGAAGAAAGGCAGGGACCAACTCTAGGTGTGTCTATTTTACCGAGGTGTCTGTCTTATTGAGAGTTAAATAAAGGGAGTAAAGAAAGGCAGAGACCAACTCTAGGTGTCTGTTTTACCAAGGTGTTTGTCTTATAAATAGATAGTCAAATAAAGGGAGTAAAGAAAGGCAGGGACCAACTCTAGGTGTCCATTTTCCAGAGGTGTCTGTCTTATAGAGAGTCAAATAAAGCGAGTAAAGAAAGGCGGGGATGGTCTGTTCACAAATTTGTTTATAACTGGCTATTATATTAATTATTTGCTTAAGAAAATTCCTAATGAAGTTTCTTGGAAAGTGACCAAAGTAAAAACAGCTGTGTTATCCTTGTGCTATTTCCTCGGTCTGCACTCTTGTATATGTAGACTTTGGCTCTGAGTAATGAGCAGATAGGAAATACGTACTTCATTGTCTCCTCCCAACCATTATGTTCTACCAATTACAACACTTAACTTAGTTCTAATTACAATGCTTGACTTCTTACTAATTATTACAACATTTAGCTAAGAAGCATTTTACAAAATTATCTAAAGGCTGGTTCCCTAAAAGACATTTAAAAACTTGAACAGAATGTCTTAATTTTAAAGGAGGTTGTACATGCAAATTGTTGCAGAGGTTTATAGTAATAGTAAAAAGTTCTTTTTCTGGGGGCTGTTCTGAAAGGAGGGATGTTTAGCTTTTGGTACTCCTAGTGTTCATAAATTATAAATTGGGAATTGAGATATTCAGGGGCGTTACCGGCCATGCAGTTGAAGGCCACTATAGTTTGCGAAAGCTTTCAGTTTTTGTAGAAAACATATTATTTTATGTAGCTCTCAATAATTTTGTTTCTTTGCTGGTTTAGTTCATTGCACAGGATATCTTAAGTCATGGCCCCCTTCCAGCAATTCATATGATGAGGAGGATGAAGAAAATGAATCAAGAAATCTCAGCTGCCTTGTAGCAGTGGGAAGACAAGAAATAATTTATGATGAGACGACTGATTACTCACAACCAGGCATAGCAAGAGAGTTTATTTCACGGCATACAATAGATGGAAAATTCACATTTGTTGATCAACGGTCAGTGAAAATAGATAGATGATAATAATTGTAGTGTATTAAATTTATTAGAAAGTTTGGTGATTAATATTAGTGTTAATAAACCTTTTTTTGGTTTTTTGTAAAATTTAGAACAACAGCCATAACTGGTTTTCTGCCCCAGGAAATGATAGGTTGTTCAGCCTATGAATTTTTCCATCAAGAGGATCTTAACTCCATTGCTGTAACACATAAAAAAACTCTGCAAGGAGAGACAGTAACAACACAACCCTACAGATTCCGATGCAAGGGAGGACACTTTGTTCCCCTGAGAACAAAATCAACAGCTTTCAGAAATCCCTGGTCAAAGGAACTGGAATTTCTTGTATGTAATAACATGGTCATCACGTGAGTATGACTTTTAATGTTTTCTTCGTCATCATGAACTTACTTCGGGAAAATAAAAATTTGCCTTAATTGTTATATTTGCCTGTGAAGCAAAGGGGGAATTTCACATTACATCAAAAAACACCAAGGCTTTTACTCCATGCACCCCCTACGTCTCCTGATAAAAAATTTTCTCGTTCTACAGTACAAGGGAAAAGGTCATCTCAAAATGTGACAGTACTAGATAAATTTGTAGAAATGCGGGATTTTAAATTAAAGATTAATGACTTTTGGTACTTGAAGGTGGTTTTTTTCTGGCAAATTCACAGTAAAAAAAAAAATAAATAAAATACCTGTATCGTAAGCGCACCCAATTCCTGTTTAAGCTAAACTAAGCTAAGTTTAAGCTCACTTAGATGCTATTGGTAGAAATCTGCATAATGTGGAATCTGCATCTGCAGATATATTAATATAATTTGGAAGAAGAAGAAGCTAAAAGAATTCTGAGTCTAGAAAGCTCAGAAAAAATTCCAAGGTCCAGGCGAGAATCAAACTCATGACCCTCTGAGTTCTAGCTCAGATGCTCAAACCACTGAGCTACTAGAGGCTCTATGGCGAGCAGGGTCAAAATTTAATTATAACTACACCAGTCATAGAGGACCATATCGGGGACTTGCTCAAAATCGGCCGTCCACCAGCTTACAAGACCAAGACTGTAAGCTTAGAAAAAATTCTGAGCTTCAGGTGAGAATTGAACTCACGACCCTCCGAGTTCTAGTTTGGACGCTCTAACCACTGAGCTACTAGAGGCTCTATGGCGAGCAGGGTCGCCATATATAGATAAATTGCCTTTTTGTGCCTTTTTGTTTTTCCCCTCTGATGTCTTTTTTTCTTCCTAGGGACTTGGAGTCACTTGATGTACAGCCAACAGAAATGCATAGTGTTCTGCAGATTACAGATGGTATGTCCTCCAGTGATGGCCAAGCACCAACTCGTGCTTATCAGTCTGGGGTACAGCAAGTGGTGGAAGTGCTTAGAAAGAAAGCACTCATGGATCCAGGTAAAAATTATAAGGCCTATGTTTATGTTTGTTGTCCGAAAAATAGTGCCTGAGTACTCGTACAAAAACGGTGTTGTGTTCACACCTTAGGGAGCTTAAGCAACAACGACGGTGACAGCTACGAAAACATCACTTAAAAAAAGAAATTGCACTGCTTCAAACTTTATCATGCTTATTCCGTCTTGTTCAATTTGGCAAATGTTGGCAATTTGTTCTAGAGTTGAAGTTTAAAGACTGTATCGAAGTTCAGGAAAAGAAAAAGAACATCATCGTCTTGTGTTCACATCCTGCACAAAACGTGAAATTAGGCATTTTCACGTCATAGTCGTGCAGTGATGGCAAAGAAATGTACAAAAAAGCATAATGAATGTGCAAAGTTGTTGTTTTGCTAATCTAAACCTATTGCTTTTTTGCTGTTCTCATTGATGTTGCCATTGTCGTTGCTTAAGCTCCCACTTGAAAACATCATGCCCGTAAACTGACACTTTTACAAATATAACCCCCCCCCTCACCCCCACTTATAAGCACCCCACTTACCAGTTATAGGCTCATTTACATTGTACCTGTAAACAAAAAGAGATGTCCAATTATTATAGTAAGTCCACCTTCAAATGTATTGAAATGAATTTGATTTATGATGTTTTCAAATTAGTGCTAAAATGTTAAAAATAAAGACTGTGTATTTTTTTGTAGCAAAACCTGCTGCTAAAAATATTCGTCCAAGCAGCTCTGACAGTGATGGCACAATGCCAACTGCTGGAGCCAGTCGTATTGGTGCGTTAGTAGCGGAAGAGGTACAAACCCAGGAGGCACATGACAGGTATATAACAGCACTTTTACTTAGTTTGATTTTGAAGTGTAGATTAATACCCTGTTATATATTACGCACTATGCTGATCAGCTGTCTGGGCTAGATTATTTCTATCTGTGATGGGGCGATTGAATCACACATGCACCCCAGTCAATTTTTTTTAGACTTATGCAATGAATCTTTCAGTTTATTTTGTTATTTTTTGAAGCACTACAGTATGTATGGTAAAGAGGTTTTGTCCTTTACATAAGCATTCGGAATAATGTTCAAAAGTAATGACAGCAAAGTCCACCATTTGTCCTTTGTTTTTGCAAAAGTGTGGTGCAAAATTTCACGGAATCAGCCATGAACTTTTGTCAAATTGTAGTTATCAATGATATTTTTTTGAAACTGTTTTAGTGCATAAACTGTTATTTATGCTGCAGTGTGCATTAAAATAAAAATATGCTCCTTGTTACTTTGCAGGCACCCCAGCTCAAGAGGCTATGGAACAAATGATGACATCACAATGGACATACCAGGTGTTATAGGCACAATAAATATGGATGATATTTCACTTAATGCATCCAGTGTTTCACGGTCATCAGTTGTAGGACTAGGCTCACGCTCTTTGCTTATGGATAACCAGCGACAGGTGTCACAAGCGCATCTACTAGAGCAGTTAATTGGAATGCAGAATGCTATTGAGTCAATGGAAACACCCATGGAACAAAGTGAAGAGACAATGTCTGTTTTTATGAATATGCTGGAAGCTGACGCTGGACTCGGAGGCGAATTTTGAGTGTTTTTTAATGTAAGTGGTTAACTAGGTAGTTTATGTGTATAAGTGTAAGGTTGTTTTTTAGCAGACTTACAAATTATCATTAAAAAATACTTTTCTTAAATGGTGCAGTTTACCAGCTTAGTGTCAGCTACTCATGAAAACCTTTGTTAACTGTAACTTAGCCCTACCATGTTATGGTGAGATTATTAAGAATATTAATTTTGTGACTTTAAAATAATCTTTGGACAAAATTGTATGATGTTGCCATTCAAATGAAAACTCTTTTGAAGAACTTTTGCCTAGTAGTAGTGTTCTATTTTTTCAGGATTTTACTGAAAGAAATTTGAACATTTTTTTGAAGCTCTTAATTCAGTAAAAGGGTTACCCTGGATTAGAGGCAGATTTCAAAGGCAGCTTCACATAGCCCACATTCAACTCTTGCAGTCCCACAGTAAACAATACCGGTAATATTATTGTAGTCTTGTCAGGTGGCTCTAACTTTTGAGTCTTTGCATGGACAAAATCCTTCGCTTCAGTGTTATCATGGTGATATTTTTCTCAGCATTCTACACAACAAAGTTGGCCATGTCTGGGAGAAAAAGGCCCCTAAAGACTGTCTTTTCAACTCGCCCTCCAGTGAAGTTCCTTTAAGGAAGGTGTTGCCTTTTCTCACACTTTCCTTAACACTGGCTGGAAATGGTTTGAGACCAGAGGTTTCATAGGTCAGCTCTAAATCCCTCAAAAAGGTCTACTGTAAATGCTTGAATTATGTGCCCCCTTTAACACTTTTGGCTAAAAATATTATATAAGAATCCTCCCTTACAGTCAAGCCAGGTCAGGCACACCCCCATAGATTCTATAAATAAACTGTTTATTTGAAAAATTGAATCCGTGAGCCGTTGCTGCTACTCCGGTATCAAATTCAAATCTGCACCCTTCTATGCATAATGAGCAGTGAATTTTTTACTTTTCTCAGACTGAACAATTTTTCACACTTTGAATAGATAGAAATTAATCCTTCTGCAAACATTTAAATTGAGTTAAAAAAGACAGATGAGCTGACAAAAGTTTTAACTACCTCACGCGTGAATTCACTGACATTACAATGTATGTATTCAATGATGAAAATGAGAGAATCTATTATTGAAAACTACTATTTCTGTACATTCAATTTTCAAGAAATTATTTTTTTACTAGCATCTACAGGGGTATGCTTGATGTGGCTTGACTGTAACACCCTTCCTTACTAGTATTATATGGTATATGGTACCTTAATCTGCAGTGAATATATCAGCAGTATAACATATACAGTTACCAGGGAATGACCCGACCATTTGAGCATGTCTCATATTTGGATGTTATCGTTAATGATGCTTTTCCATTGACAATAATGCTTGGGGACAGCAACGACAGAATGTTCAAAACCAAGAATATGCACCACACACACATTTAGGTATACAATGAAAGACATGCTCAATATTTATTTTTTAATGTTACAGTTTTCGTTCATTTGAAAGAAAGACCTTCCTCAAATAGTGTCTAAGCTAAAATTTTAACGAATGAAATAATGTTCCCATCAAATCAGTGCACCCTCTCAAATCAAATTATTAAGTAGGCACCCTAGACCTGTGATAATTCGAGCATTTACAGTGCCTTAAAAATTAATGGGAAAAATGTCTCTTTCATTGACCTGCATGGTTCAATTAATGTCTCTGAATCAAGGCCTAAACATGGACTATTTTTATTCTTGCTTTAAATGACAAATGTAAATACTAAAGTAATAAAAAAAGTAAAATGCAACTTAAAATAGTTGAACAGTATATTAATGAGAAGGTTTGTAAGATTAAGAAAAGAGTTACTATTACAGTGGAACAACAGGGAATCTCATGAAACATTATTTAAAATAATTTTAATGTTGTAGATAGTATTCTTTATGTATGAAAAACAACAACAACAACGTCAGCATGTTCTAGAGAAACTGTTGTGAACTTCAACCTGTAATAAATTCATTTTATTGAAACCCTCATACATGTATGTTTTTGGTAATCAAGATGACTTTATCGTATTATAAATATTTATAATTTATTTTTAGTAACTAGGATGGCTGGGATGACTATGGTTTATTTCTCGACCTATCAAAGGCATTTGACACGGTAAATCATAAAATACTGCTCTCTAAACTATATCTGTATGGAATTCGGGGTACACCACATAATTGGTTTGAAAGTAATTTGCACAATCGAAGACAATATGTTAAAATTGACTCTACTAAATCTAGCTATGAAAATATTTCCTGTGGTATACCCCAAGGCTCGACTCTAGGTCCTCTTTTATTTTTGCTCTATGTGAAGGACTTACCAAACTGTGTCGACAAACTTTCGGTGCGGAGCTTTGCTGATGACATGAATTTATTTTACTCTAGCAACAACTTAAAACAGTTTATATAGATGAACATCTCAATTGGCAACCACAGATACAACATGTAAATGATAAATTAGCTAAAAATGTAGGAATCCTTTCAAAACTAAGATATTACATAGATCTGGATATACTAAAACAAATTTATTATGCTTTAATATATCCGTATTTGAGCTACGGTATTCTTGCTTGGGGATGTGGCAGCAAAACCAGATAAGATTGTCTTCGTATTAAACATAACAAATGTCTCTGCACCATCTTCTTTGTACATCCTAGAGAGAGTGCTGCTCCCTATTTCAAACTCCTAACAATCCTTAAATTAGATAATATATATGAATTAAAAATATGTTGCTTTATACATAGAATGAGAAATGAGACTGATAGCATTCCAGATATTTTTCTTGATGTCCTGATTCCAGCATCGCATATACACAATCATAGTACAAGATTTGTCAGTAATCTGAACTATTTTAGGCCAAGAGTATCCACCAACTTAGGTAAGACGTCCTTTAAATTCTCCGCTCCAAAAATCTGGGAAACTGTACCGCCTGGTCTCAAGTGTCTGTCATATCATAATTTTAAGAAAGAATGGAAGTCCTGTCTTCTAACCAACCAAATCTGACCTTGCTTATATGTTTTATCACCGATATTATCTGAGATTTTATCCCTCTCTTTACTGCTGCCAATTATTTCAACATGACAGTCTCCAACAAGAAAGCTCTTGCTACCTTGAACACTGTACACAAACGAACTTAATGTCTTTTAGTTAATTATTATTTTTCAGTTACTTTATTTTCCTACCTTTGTACACTTACGTAAATATCTTATATAGTGTGTAATAAAGAATTGAATTGAATTGACTAGGATGACAAGAATGACTGGGATGACTGGGGTAACTATGATGGCTGGGATGACTAAGGATGACTAGGATGACTGAGCTGACTAGGATGACTTACATGGCTAGGATGAGTGGGATGACTAGGATGATTGGGATGACTGATAACTGGGATGACTGAGATGACTAGGATGATTGGGATGACTCTCATGACTGGTATGTCTGAGATGACTTGGATGACTGGGGTAACTAGGATGACTGGGATGACTCGAATGACTACTATGACTAGAATGACTGGGATGACTAGGGATGAATAGAATGACTGGGATGACAAGCTGACTGGGTGAATGGAATGAGTGGGATGACTAGGGTGACTGGGGATGACTAGGGTGACTGGGATGCCTGGGATGACTTTTATGACTAGGATGACTGGGATAACCTGCGAGCAAGTTCTCTGGGGTGCTCTGGAGGCGGGACAAGAAAAAGAAGGAGAGCTTGCAACTACGTCTCTGGAATTTGAATATCTGCATCGAAAAAGTGGATCTGAAATGCTAATTGGTGGAGATGACATTAGTTATGACTTCATTACCCTTGGAACATGTTTTTCAATGTTTGTTTACATTCGGGCTTGTTTCCATTTCGCGCTGATGGCGGAAATCTGACAGCTCTCTCAACAGGGAGCCACAGGGGAATTGGAGGCGGAATTCAAATTCCAGAGACGTAGTTGTAAGCTCTCCTTCCTTTTCCCGCCCCACCGCCAGAGCGCCCCGGAGAGCTTGCTTGCAGGCTAGACTTGGATGCCCAGGATGACTAGAATTACTGAGATGTCTAGGATAAAGGATGATTGCAATAAGTGGGATGACTAGGATGCCTGGGAAGACTGGAATGACTAGGATGACAAGGTTGCCTCAGATATCAAGTCAAGTGTACTAGAGAACCCTCGGTTGCATCTGGTTAGTCAGCATTAACATCATTACTTTTTGTTGCAACTGGCACTCTAGGCTAAGAACATTCCATCTAGGCTCTGGACAGTTCATGCTGGAGAGCAAGATATGCACTGGGAGAAGATGCACAAAGGAGATTTCCATTTTAATTGATGAGAGCTTTTTGATTTCTGTCCCAGTGGGTCCCATACTCTCCAGCATGGCAGTTTAATAATACCTGAATGAATAACTACAACTGGCTTTTTTCAAGCAGTAAACATCTACTTACCAAGTTCAATTTACGTTGTGTATTGATTGTCATGGAGATGGCCTGCATAGCAGGCACTTGCAAGTATTATGCGACAAAGAACAGGGCACATGTGAGGGGAGGGGTGCCCCTCACATGTCTTCCTCACATGCCTGTTCTTTCTTATGCCCATTACTTTAAAGCGCCTCAGTTACACAGGCTATCATGGAGAATTTGAGTAGATAAGAACTTAAAACATAAATCCTGGCTAGGTTGCTTCGAGACTTCAAGGTAGTCAAGAATTGTCACATGCGCTCGTATCAACCATGGAGAAAATGTCTTGTTTGTGAATTTGTGATGTCTTAAAAATAATTATGAAGAATTATCCTCTCAGGAGCTTACTGTGAAACTCACAAAATCGTGAACACAGAAGTTATGTAAGAGAAGAGCCAATCAGGTATGGGAAAACTAAATGGCAGAAAGCAACGGTAACTAGTTTGTGGTTTCCTTGCTTGCTTGCAACTTCTGATGGTTGCTTTGACAGGTCTAAACACAATAAACATTACTAAAGTATTTCAGGTGTTCATGGTTTTATTTCTTTAACATTAAAGGTTAAATTAATTTATTATCATTGTAAAATATAATGATCAATTCCTTAATAATATTATTGTCTTAAGCCAACCTTTGATTCAATTAGAAGCCTACGCTACTTTGTACATGATTCATAGCATGCAGCTTTAAGTAATCTAAAAAGGTGAATCTTAAAACGGTAACACAACAGTTCAAGCTATTTTAAGTACATACAAAACTATGAATTCAAACAAACTGAACAAACTAAAGCAAATAGCAAAGTACAAGGTATGTAGCACATTTTGTGGTATATAACATGTGCTTTTTCATTCATATAAGCAAATGGTTATTTCTCACAACTGAATTACCTCAAGGAGTTAAAAAGGTGTTAAAATTTAATGAACTAGAAGCCTAGGCTACTTTGTACAAGTTCACTGACTGGTACATTAGCATGCAGCTTTAAATCAACAAAAGGTGGAACTTAAACAGTAACACAACAGTTTTTAAGTATTTAAAACACTATAAATTGAAACAAACTAAACAAAACAAAACAATAAGCAAAGTACATGGTACTAATTAACACATACTTTTTTATAGTACTACATACTATGTGTGTATTAAACTTCACAAAAGCAAATAGTGCTAGTGCCTGAATTGCCTCAAGGAGTTAAAAGTTGTTAAATTAATGACAGTTGTTTTCTTTTTGTGTTATCAGGACTTAAAAAAACTTGGTTCAGACCAGCCTGTCCTCTTTTTCATTCCCCAATATACAACAGACAACATATTCTGCAACTATAAAGAGCTAAAATAAATGCCATGCCATAAGATTAGATAATCAGTTGGTTGAGGTCGGAGTGCCAATTGGTCTTAGGTTGTAAATAATAGTAGTTCAACACCCGTAAGATATGTGCAGGTTCTGATGATTTATTTACTTAAAGAAACCTATTATGCAGAGGCTTTGGTTTATATATTAAGAGACTTAGTTTTTACTTAAGTTATTAGTGTGCATCTGTGCTTATAAAAAGCAGACTGGGGAATCATTTTTGCAGTAAGAACACCTTGTTTGACTACTCAATTTTTCAATGGGATTACATTATATTGCACTGAATTTTAATCAATAGAATCCCATCTGAATGTTGGCCAATAAAATAAACGGGAGTGCTATATTGTGCTTAACTAAGAAGTCATAGCCCATTTGCCACCGAAAACAAATGCCATCATGAAAGCTTGGGTTCGAAAAATTGTTTCTGCCTAAAATAAGTGAGGAAGAGTACTAGTATTTTGCAGAAACTGGGGAAATTTTGGATTGCTGTTTTCACAAACTGATTATTTGTTGATCAAACCAGACTGTGTTCCTCCACATTTAGCCTGCAAAAACAGATGTTTCTTCATGCTCATCGCCACTGAAGGACGTTTCGTAAGGAGGAACATCTGACTCAGGGACAGAAATTCCATACTGATGATGTAAAATCTGTCCGGAATCCGGTCATAAGGGCTGATTGGACAGCAGAGTAGTAACATCGTTTTAGCTATTGTTTACGAATGACAAACATATTGTCAATATTTGTGGAATGTATTCTTCTCTAGAAGAAGCATTTGAGCTTAGCTGGAGCGCATTGGCAGATGGACACAACACTTTACCAAAATCGACCAGCAAACATAACATTGAACAAATCTGCATTATTTTGGAACCCCATGACTACCGGATTTATTATGTAAACATTGATTTACGTCATCAGTATGGAATTTTTGTCGCTGAGTCGCAGAGTCCCCAGCGGCCAAGAGTGAGGAGAAACGGCTGTTTTTGCAGGCTACTCCATATTTTCTTGTAGCTTCTGTTGCATTGTAAGATTTAAATTCCTGCTGGTGATAAGGATTCATACATATATATTAAACTACTGGCACCTTGGACATTTTTTGAATAATTGAATTAAAATAATTCAATTCAATTCAAATAATCAAGGTATTTTTTAACACGTTGGTTTTGAGGGCAGAGATTTTATGGGTTACATATAGACTTAATCATTTCTTTATAACATATAAGTTTTTCTTAAATACCTAACCTTACCATTAACCAAGAATAACTGACTTGGCAGAAGATATTACAGGAGTTTTAGCTCTTCTTTGGACCCCTGCTCAAGAAAAAACTTGTGTACTCCTGTGGGATTAGGTGAGAACACACTGACTTTTCCTAATAAGAATATTCTACTTCATGTGATTACCATAATGTACAAGGAGTAGGCCATAGGTTGGAAGTTCTTCCTGGCAAATCCAACAACTCATTATCTTGGGGTGACCCATGTTGTTTCCTGTAGACACTGACTTTTCTTTGGCTACCAAATGGACTCTGATGTGTTTCCTCAAATTTCCTTTCGTTCTGAAATATTTTCCACACACTTTGCATTCATATGGTTTTTCTCCAGTATGTGTTCTTTTATGTGTCTGTAAATTACATTTAAGGCTGAAGTATTTCCCACAGTCTTCACATTCATATGGTTTTTCTCCAGTATGTGTTCTTTTATGTGTCTGTAAAGTACATTTAAGGCTGAAGCATTTCCCACAGACTTCGCATTCATATGGTTTTTCTCCAGTATGTGTTCTTTTATGTGTCTGTAAATCAGATTTTTGGCTGAAGCATTTCCCACAGTCGTCGCATTCAAATGGCTTTTCTCCAGTATGTGTTCTTTTATGTGTCTGCAAAGTTCCTTTCCTACTAAAACATTTCCCACAGACTTCACATTCATAATTATGGTTTTTCTCCAGTATGTGTTCTTTTATGTTGTGACAAATGTCCTTTCCGTTTAAAACATTTCCCACACACTTTGCATTGAAATGGTTTTCTCTGGTATGTGTTCTTTTATGTCGTGACAAATATTCTTTCCTTTTAAACCATTTCCCACACACTTTGCATTCCCCTTGTTTTTCTCCAGGATGTGTTCTTTTATGTTGTGACAAATATTCTTTCCTTTTAAAACATTTCCCACAGACTTCGCATTCAAATGGTTTTTCTCCAGTATGTGTTCTTTTATGCTGTGACAAATGTCCTTTCTGTTTAAAACATTTCCAACATACTTTGCATTCAAATGGTTTTTGTCCAGTATGTGTTATTTTATGTGTCTGTAAAATATATTTACGGCCGAAGCATTTCCCACAGTCGTCGCATTCAAATGGTTTCTCTCCAGTATGTGTTCTTTTATGTGTCTGCAAAGTTCCTTTCCTACTAAAACATTTCCCACAGACTTCACATTCATAATTATGGTTTTTCTCCAGTATGTGTTCTTTTATGTTGTGACAAATGTCCTTTCCGTTTAAAACATTTCCCACACACTTTGCATTGAAATGGTTTTCTCTGGTATGTGTTCTTTTATGTCGTGACAAATATTCTTTCCTTTTAAACCATTTCCCACACACTTTGCATTCCCCTTGTTTTTCTCCAGGATGTGTTCTTTTATGTTGTGACAAATATTCTTTCCTTTTAAAACATTTCCCACAGACTTCGCATTCAAATGGTTTTTCTCCAGTATGTGTTCTTTTATGCTGTGACAAATGTCCTTTCTGTTTAAAACATTTCCAACATACTTTGCATTCAAATGGTTTTTGTCCAGTATGTGTTATTTTATGTGTCTGTAAAATATATTTACGGCCGAAGCATTTCCCACAGTCGTCGCATTCAAATGGTTTCTCTCCAGTATGTGTTCTTTTATGTGTCTGCAAAGTTCCTTTCCTACTAAAACATTTCCCACAGACTTCACATTCATAATTATGGTTTTTCTCCAGTATGTGTTCTTTTATGTTGTGACAAATGTCCTTTCCGTTTAAAACATTTCCCACACACTTTGCATTGAAATGGTTTTCTCTGGTATGTGTTCTTTTATGTCGTGACAAATATTCTTTCCTTTTAAACCATTTCCCACACACTTTGCATTCCCCTTGTTTTTCTCCAGGATGTGTTCTTTTATGTTGTGACAAATATTCTTTCCTTTTAAAACATTTCCCACAGACTTCGCATTCAAATGGTTTTTCTCCAGTATGTGTTCTTTTATGCTGTGACAAATGTCCTTTCTGTTTAAAACATTTCCAACATACTTTGCATTCAAATGGTTTTTGTCCAGTATGTGTTATTTTATGTGTCTGTAAAATATATTTACGGCCGAAGCATTTCCCACAGTCGTCGCATTCAAATGGTTTCTCTCCAGTATGTGTTCTTTTATGTGTCTGCAAAGTTCCTTTCCTACTAAAACATTTCCCACAGACTTCACATTCATAATTATGGTTTTTCTCCAGTATGTGTTCTTTTATGTTGTGACAAATGTCCTTTCCGTTTAAAACATTTCCCACACACTTTGCATTGAAATGGTTTTCTCTGGTATGTGTTCTTTTATGTCGTGACAAATATTCTTTCCTTTTAAACCATTTCCCACACACTTTGCATTCCCCTTGTTTTTCTCCAGGATGTGTTCTTTTATGTTGTGACAAATATTCTTTCCTTTTAAAACATTTCCCACAGACTTCGCATTCAAATGGTTTTTCTCCAGTATGTGTTCTTTTATGCTGTGACAAATGTCCTTTCTGTTTAAAACATTTCCAACATACTTTGCATTCAAATGGTTTTTGTCCAGTATGTGTTATTTTATGTGTCTGTAAAATATATTTACGGCCGAAGCATTTCCCACAGTCGTCGCATTCAAATGGTTTCTCTCCAGTATGTGTTCTTTTATGTGTCTGCAAAGTTCCTTTCCTACTAAAACATTTCCCACACACTTTGCATTCAAATGGTTTTTCTCCAGTATGTGTTCTTTTATGTTGCTGCAAAGGTCCCTTCTTTCTAAAACATTTCCCACACTCCTTACATTCAAATGGTTTCTCTCTATTAAGCATTCCTTTAGGTAGCTTCAAATGCCTAACAAATACACAAATTATACAGATGTCCATAAAGTGCGCCAATCAATTTAACACATTGCCACAGGCTAACCATGGCATCACTTTACCCAGGCAGAGGGGAATATTTTGACCTTTAGCCTCGCTAAGGAATAATTTGAACCGGATGTGTTACGTTTTTAAACGTAAAATTTCTCTGTTACCCTATGAGCAGAGGCCCTTTGATCTTCCTAGATAAGCTGACTTATCTAGGAAGATCAAAGGGCCTCTGCCAGCAGAGTATTTCTCTGTATAATCCAGCTCTGACAACATGGATGGATAGATGCCATCTTTCCCTTAATGAGATAGAAGGTAAAGTCAAACAGCCTTCGTTTAATATAATATTTCTTAAAAATTTTGAGGACTTAAAAAGCTACAGGTATGTGTTTTTGGAGGCATTAAGGCATGAAAAAGTCATCAAGTGTTTAATTGGCAATCAGCATCATGTGGATTCCCTTAGGTCTATTTTTCGACTTCACTGAGTGAATCTGCAAAACATTTCTCCTTTGGGAGGGGCAATATTTGACCACTAGTAACATTGAGCTAATGTAAGATGAATTTGAACAGGCCTGTTTTAAAAAGTTCAAATGCCCAGGGGTGATGTTGAAGTTTCAACTGATCAGTGCATAATTCATAGAGGTCACATAATTTTCAACCAAGCTCCTCATATTTCTTACCCTTTCTTGACAGATAAACAAAACCTCATTTGATTAGAACAACTTACCTGAGGGAAGCGAAAAATTGCACATCAGAGTTTTACCTCCTAAATATTTTACACTGTCATTTGCCGTTTCTATTTGTTTCTGTAAAAATTATTAAAGACGTTTGCACCTTTCGATCCCAAAAAGAAAGATGAATAAAGTTTACTTATTATTGTCTTGGTATAGTCATTTGTGTTTTGGGTCGCTTTGAACCTGGCATGCCAGACACAGATCCACACCGGTTTCCACTGTTTTACGGAAAGCGGTCATATTTTTTCATAATAAATATAATTTTAAAAGTAGATTGAGTGTGATCATCCAGGTGTATTTTTAATTGTAAAAAATCTCTCCAAGTTGAAATCTTGCTCCATATCCAACATACAACATGGACATTAACCTTGTTGAAATAATCCGCCAATTTGCAAGGCTTCACCCGAGGAGAATGGAACTGGCCAATATCCTGTCTGAATCAATCAGAAACCCAGGAAAGGGGTCTTTAGGGAGTTCAAATCCAAAAAATTTCCTGCCTGCGCATTTTAGAGGTCTGTACTGAAAACGGGTGTGGAAAATGACATTTTTTGGTCTGCAACAGGGTCAGGATGTGGAGAACCGGGCAGCACACCCCCACCAAGAATTCCCAGGAGTACCCCCCGGGCCCTTTTCCTTTCATACATAGGCTGGGGAGTTCCCCGCAACAAGGACGCTCCCGATTTTCAAGGCATTTCTTTGCTAATTTAGCCCGATGCACTGTCCAACTAACAGGCGATTTCAAACACTTACACAGTGTTTCATGCACTTGAAAGCGGGTAACCAAACCCAAGGAACAACTCATACCAGAACGTTAAAGCGTAATTGACACGTTGTCACTTTCAATTCAAATCTGTTCCATCCACGTTTTGTTTCTACTGTTTTCTAATACCAGGGTGAAACCGTTGGAAAATATATGCCAAGAACGCGGGCGAAAGCCAACAAGGTTAAAAGCTTACCTGCGGCCTTCCATCTCCGCAAGATCTCTGAAAAACCCACAAAGAACATGTGATAAAAGCTGGAAGACGTGCTGGAATCCACCCTCTGCCAGAGCAGGGCCTGGGAATGACGGATCGACATTTCCAGGGAGGGGGGGAGTACTGACCAATATTTGGGTATAGGTGAGCCAAATGTCAATATCCCTGCTGAGGGTTTGGAACCCTGAGCCTGTTTAGGACAAAAAAAAATCCCAAAATACATACCCTATTTAGGGCAACACCCTCAATTTTATTACCCTGTTTAGGACATAGGACAAAATGAACACCGTCTTGTTTAAAGCCATTTATTGGCAGTTGCAATAGAGCAAATATTGCTTTTGAATAAAAAATTCATGTAGGAAATCAAATTAGTCGTCATGATATACCCTGTCAAACAGAATCAAACGAGATTATATACTCTGTGTAAGACAGACTCACAGAGAGGTCATAAACCATACCCATGTAGACCATATGAGGGAGTACCCCTTCCGGGCTTAATACGGACGCCCCGTTAATATGCCACTTTCTCTGGCCCCTTCATAGCTTGTTCCAGGCTCCCAGATAGTGGGGAAGGAGCGAGAGGCAAGCGAAAAGTTGACCGGGAGGGCAGTTTCCTCTCGTTTTTTTTCTTTTTTATATATGTTCGCGCTTTCTCAATTCAACGGACCAGACTATCTCGGAGCCTGGAATAGGCTAGCCCCCTTAGTGTCCGTGTTAACGGGGTTTCACTATAGTTAATGATATCTGAAGACGTGCTAAAAAGAGAAAAAAAAAGGAGGGAAAAGCGGGAAATAAAACGTCGGTAAATGAGAAAGAAAAGAAAAGAAATAAAAAAAGTTTTTGTGGTTTTCTGTTCCCCGTGTGCTCCCTCCCCGCACTGCATGGAAATCAAACAGGGATTTTTTAACTTTTCCTCTCCCAGGGGCGTAGCCAGGATTTTTCAAAGGGGGGGTCACCATCCGGGGATCGCCGACTATATATGGTTTATACCGCTGCTCTCCCTCGTGTATCAGCGGGCTCAGTCGTATTATCGCGGCATGAAGGCCCATATTAACTAAAGACAAGAGCCGTTGACGAAAATACTTTACAAAAAAACAAATTTTAAAAAAGTGGGCTTTTCAACAATGGCTTTTACGGCCAAGATATTGTCATGGCGTTTTCGCCACCTGAATATTGTAGGTTGTTTGCTCAAAAGAAGGCCTACCAAGGGGGGGTCACGGGCACCCCAGGACCCCCCCCTAGCTACGCCCCTGTCTCCAATCATGCCTAAGAAAGTACGGCGCACCATCAACATCTGTTTAGTAAATTATTTTAATTCCAGAGACACTGCGCGGTTCATTTGAGCGTGTGACATCGCCATAACCAGAATACCGATTAATAACATTGGAACAGAAGAAAACGCATGGATTAGTATCTGCATACAAAATAAAAGTTAACAACACCCGACCAGTTAGTCATTTGCTAATTAAGATTCTTATTTCTTTTCGACCACTCAGTAGTGTTCATTTGTTCCAAAGCAATTAACGCTTTCAAGCGATAGAATTCGTGGACTGACACGTTTCGGAAAAGCTCTAAATTTGATCTTTCGAAAGTTTTTTTCGCAAAACAGCGTGGCTTCGGTCACGCAACGATTCTTATTCCCAGTTTCTACGGTCTCCGCCAGGACGCCTGGCACAATGACTCCCCTTTTGTGCCACAAATACGGAGGAAAACGGGTTGCAGATTATGAGTTTCGCTGCTTACGCAAGCGAGACTAACTTC